>NC_056751.1:480515739-480588239 GCF_019279795.1 Protopterus annectens | reverse complement strand
GATCAATTCAGTGCCAACTTCACCCCCCTCTCACCCCCTAAATGGCCCATCTCAGTACCAGAAGATTGCCAAACTCCGGTAATAATGGCCACACAGGTAAAAAATGCATTCTCCAAAGCTAAGAATGCAGCATCCATGGGACCAGATGACATCCTGGGCTGTGTATTACATGAACTACAAAATGGACTGGCACCTCACCTAAGTGGCATGTTTAATCATAGCCTCACCTCAGGCTTCATCCCCATGAGTGTTGCACAGCTGCAGTTATCCCACTCCACAAGGGGGGATCCACCTTGGATCCCAGGAACTACCACCCCATCAGTCTGATGAGCCTGATCTGCAAGGCCATGGAACGTATTATCATGGAACTTATAAACAAAGACATTGGCAACCTTCAAACACTGGACCCCACCCAGTCTGGGTTCGTGAAGGGCCGAACTTTTCTCCTGAACCTGATTGACTTCTTTGAATCAGTCTGCAGAGCATGGACAAGGTTAAGGTGGTCCACACAGCCTATCTGGACTTTGCCAAAGCCTTTGACACCATCCCCCACTCTGGAATCATAGATATACTTACTAAGATGGGCATTAATCCTTACATCACTCAATAGGTTGCCAACTGGCTTACTGACAGAACCCACACTGTAAAAGTAGCCGACTCCAAATCTGGCTCCAGACAAGTGACAAGTGGAGTACCTCAGTGTTCAGTCCTGGGACAGCTCTTGTTTGGCATCTACTTCTATGAAGTACAGGCCAACACTAAGGGACTCTGGCTAAGAAAGTTTGCAGATGACGGCAAATTGAGAGCCATTATTGAATCCCCCAAATGATGTGGATACTCTACAAAAGGGCCTTACAGAAAAAGATGCTTGGTGCCACAGCCATGGGCTCAAGCTCACTGCCAAGAAATGTATAGTTATCCCCTTTGGGAAAAAAACATGTACCCATGAATTACCACATAGGTGGCAGTACACTAAACACTGAAAGTGTGATAAGAGACTTAGGGACACAGGTGGACAGTGGATTCACCTTCAATAACCACATCGCCACAAAAGTCAGGAAATCCTTCTATGTGGCACATATCATCACTAAGGGCTTTTTATCCAGAAAAAAGGAGGTTATTGTCCCACTGTACTCATCCCTCATTAGACCCATTATAGAATACAATGCACCATTTGGTATGTACCTCTCAGGACATCTGCAACAACTGGAAAGGCCACAGAAATACCTCACTAAAAGAATCACAGGCCTAAAGAAGATGCCCTACGCTGATTGCCTTAAAAAACTCCAACTATATTCTGTCACATATCGTCTACTCAGAGGTGATCTCTGCTTAACATACAAGGCCATGTCATACCCAGTGCTATTGGACATGCTACACTTAAAGAAATCCCAATCCCTCAGAGCCACACGTTCCAGGGAGCTAAACCTTGTCATCACAATAAACAAAACATGCTGGAGGGATAAGTTCCTGACCGAGAGACTCCCCAGACTCTGAAACAGACTGCCCATACATGTCAAGCAGAGCACCTCTTTGGCCCTCTTCAAAAGGAACCTTAATGATTGGATGGGAGAAAGGAAATTCACCCCAGAGATCAAGTCAGTCAGCTAGACAGGGGTCCAGGAAGTAAATAGTCTGGGAAGAAATAGCCAAGGAAATTGTTATGGCTAGGCTTGCATAGGTCCTTGGGCCGATAGCCTAGTACCAACCTATGAATCTATATTTATATCTATATCTATCTATCTATATATGTATATATATATATATATATATATATATATATATATATATATATATATATCTATGGATCTACTTCAGTAGATCAAACTTTTACAAGTTCGAACCACATATGGCTGAGACCATATGTTCGAACTTGTAAAGGTTCGAACACTGAATAAAAAAGAAATAAAACAACAAAAAACAAAACATCTGTAGTAGGGGGCTACGCCCTCTTGCACCCCCCCACACCTATATTACATATACCAACTCCAAGATCGCACTACATTGTAGAAAAGGGAAATCTTCCCATTGTGCAATTTTATATACTTTGGTGGTGAATTTTTTCACCAAATTAAGGGTGTGGCAATGGGTGCACACTGTGCTCCCACTTATGCTAACATAGTTTTGGCATGGTGGGAGAAAAAGTACATATTTCAGTCTGATTATAGGGACTGTTGGGTAAAATATGTTAGGTTCCTGGATGATATTTGTATTTTTTGGGTGGATACGGAATTTAGGCTACATGAGTTTTTGAATTATATTGAGTCTACTACTGATTTTCTTGAATTCACCCATACTATGTCCGGGGACACCTTACATTTTTTAGATGTTACACTAAAATGGCAGTATAAAATCTAAAGTGTATCGTAAAAACACACATTCCATTTCCTACCTGCATTATACCAGTGCACACCTGTTCTTTCAACAAAAGAGTATAGTGAAAGGACAATTCATACTGGCAAGTAGAATGACTTCACAGGGCTCCGATTTTGGTGATGAATGTGATTTTCTCCAATTGTCCTTTCAAGAGAGGGGTTATCCAGGAGAGCTGATTCAAAATATTAAAGCTGAAGTCCTTACTTTCAGGGAAGGAAAATTTTGTCCCATTTTAGGTGAAAATTTTAATGCACGGACTGAGAAGAATATAGATGTGGTGAACAATGTGGATATGACTAGAGCATTTATTATTGAGTTTAATATTGATAATACTGGCTTAAATAACATTTTGAAAGTGGAATGGGAAAGTTTTCTGGAATTTACAGACCTTCCCTTTTTAAAGACAGGACCTTTAAAATCTATATACAAAAGGGTAGAAATCTTAAAAGTCTTCTGGAGTCCCAGAAGGGTGATAGGGGAAGTTGTAGTAGAAAACGAAAGGGTACGTTTAAATGTGGAAGTTGTCAACAATGTGAATTTATTTCCAACAAAGAAAGCATTAATTTAGCTAGTAGGGGTAGAAATTTGGTGGCGAGTGATTATTACAATTGCAATAGTGAAAGGGTTGTATACCTCGCAGAATGTAACCAATGTGGTTCATTGTACATTGGGAAGATGGAATGAAGGTTGAGAAGGTGTATTTATGAACTTATGTATGACATAAGGACAAGAAATGGAAAAAATGCGCTTTTCAAACACACTAATACATGTTGTCGTGCTAGGTTCCACTTTTTTGTCCTTGAGAGTATCCCTATAGGTATTGGAGGGGACCCTGGGAAACTCGCCTCGAATACCATGAATTGTTTTGGCAGGTTACCCTGGATGCTAGTAGACATCCTGGTTTGAATAAACATTTATCTATAGTGCCCTTATTAAAACTTAGGGCAGCAAAACTGTAATGGTGTTATACCAGGTTAACATTATTAGTAGCATACTGTGGGGTTTTGGTATTTTTATATTGACCAGCAGATGGTGGTATTGCCTTAGATAAACACATATACAAGCTATGGGAATTGTAGTTTTATATGTATTTATATTGGTATGAGTAATTTTAATAATGTGTAGTAATATATTATTTGTAATTCTGTATTCACAAGTAATTGTGGTGTTATTTTAAATGTTTTATGTTTATGTATTAATATTTATGAAGCTTAGACATTGATTGGTGTGTTTTTAATTAATTGGATTATTTAAGACAGTTGAGAAAATGTTGTTTGTATTTCTGATGAAGTCTGTTTGGAGGTGAAAATGTCTGAAAAGTTGTAGCATTAATTCTAATAAAAGGTTGACTTTACCCTTCACTTTGAGCTCTTCCTTTGACCTTTTGACTTGTTACTGGTGATATTTTGATGGAAGGTATTTCTCCCGTTTTGTTCTGTTACTAAAATAATAGGAGGACAAAGATTCAAAAACTGGGACAGATTTTAAATATTGCTCTTATAAATTTAGAAAGTTGGCAGCGTAACATGATTTGTGTTAGCATGCATTTTCTGAAAGATATAAAGTCTCAAACTCAAATATATATAATTATTTACTGAAGTCAGTGCTCAGCGATTTGCCAAAAAAACCCACAAATTTTATGAAGAACAGTCCAAAAATATGAGGCAAAAATCTGGACATTCTTTGAAAATCTGGACAGTTGAGAGATATGGCATCTGTTCCTGGATGTGATGCTCATACATATGGAGTAGCAGATGTAGTTTCTACAGACAGTACAAGAGTATACCAATGTCCTGTGATCACTGTATAATGTATCATTTCCTAGAGGTCCTGGGTGCCACAGACTGCACCCATCCTTACATCAATGTCCCACCATGTCCACTGTTAGTCCATTATATTAACTAGAAGGATTTCCACTCCATCAACTGCCTGGTGATGCATCTGCTAATGATGTTTATCTGTTCCAGCATTTCCTGGCACATCTGCCTTATCCAACATCAGGACATGCCTGCCACATGCCCATAGGGCTTGATTCAAAACATTTGTCTTCTGTGATGTAAATTCCTCCGTGCTCTAGTATTCTTTTGTCACAGCAGTGGGAATACATCAAGATCAGTGGATGTACTGTGGCCTATCCATGTTGGACACCACTGACTACCTCACTGCCCCACCACCTCAGTGGTAAGTACTACATTGTGCAATACAGCTGTATAACTATATAACACTGTGCCAGAGTGTGATACATGTGAACATGTATTCCACATAGCCTGGCCCTCAATACAGTGCCTACATCACACTCTTTGCAATTTAACTGCAGGCCCAGCATCCACTGCCATTTAGGTATTCAGCATAACTTCCACGTGCTCTCTGTGGATCCCTTACTTTACCTGTATGTGAACTACCATGCCTGCTGCTCATGATCTGTACAACTATCCCCCAAAGGACTAGTATCTCTTGTGGTGAACAATAAGGAATTGATGGATGTTCCAACCATCACAGGAACAGCAAATGCTCTGCCAGTTACCTGTGGCCTTGCTGTTTGGACATGCATCCTCTTCCTCCAGCATTGAAACATTTTCTGTCTGTTCATTGTGCCCTGACTTCATTGGCCACCCCCCAACACAATGCAGTCTGACACAGCATCTCCCTGTAAGAGACACTGCAGTGTCTCTTACAGCATCTCCCTGTAAGAGACACTGCAGTATTAACACAGAGTAATCAGTATGGTGTGCTAGCTGTGTGAGGCAGACATAAACTCTGAAGTTTTCCATACAATGTTTTGCACATTGCCAATATTCCTGCTTGATTATTTTCTCTATATTTCAACACTCTGCCCAATGTTCTACTTGCTATAGTCTATCAGTTTCTGTCTATCACAGTGTAGGAACTGTGTTCTTTATCATACTACTAAGAAGCTCATAGTGCCGTGGTTATGTAAGGCACTATACTGTGATGTTCCCTGAATTATGTCAATAAGATGATATGCTTCAGCCCTAATCTATGCTGTAAAGCCTAATCCATATCATGCATATACACTGTGACCAATTAAAGTATGCCAAGGGTTGTAAGCAAGCTGTACTATTGCACATTTACAGTGCAGTAATGGTTATTGGCATCATGCTACACAGCTGTCCTTTGTAGGCATGCTCAGACATGAAGGTCATGTATGGTGTGCATGCCTCTGAGGCATATCTGTGAGATGTCACCTGGCCAGCACTATTGACCATGTACATCATGCTGCAGTACACAGGCATTGCTCAATTATGCTACCCATCAGTAAATGTAACCAGTTGCTATGATGTTTAAGGTTTTCAAATCTCATACACAAGCTACAAGGTTCAATTCTGATCTTTACCCATTGCCTGTATGGTATTTGCATGTTCTCCCTGGGTCTCTGTGGGGTTCCACCCACCTCCCAATCACATACTTAATGTTTCCACCTCAAAACTCAACCATGAATGGAGCTGTGGGAAGCAACACAGAATCTTGATTGTACCCTATAGGGGCAGAATTATATAGACCAGCCACTTTATACATCAACTGTGGTGTACAGTATCCTCAAGATAAGAGAACAATAATCACTGACTGCATGCAGTGTCAGGGCAAGCCACTTGATGATGTAAAAATTGGCTCTAGGTGATTTTGTTGTGATGACAAATGTCACCAAATGGGCATTGGTATTTGCTGGAGATAAGTAGATTGAGGACCTGGCGTACTATGACTCATGCAAACAGTGGGAGAGGTAAATGTGCCCCTATTGGCCAGTATGTGCCCTCCATAAAGTGCAGCAGCCCTCGGTTAATAAGCTACTGGCTGGCAGGTCTCCAGTTGTTCAGGCTCAGATACCTGGGATAGCTCTGTTGATCAAAAGCTGGATGGGAAACCACTCAAACTACCAAACATGAACTAAGAATTGCTACACCCCATGTAGATTCAATGACAGGCTGTATCTTGGAAGTGGATGACATAATGATATGGAAGCAGCTGGACATCCTATGTATCCAGGAGACAAGATGGAAGGGCAGTGCAGCAAAACCATTTGGCTTAGGGTGCAGGGTCTACTAAACAAGAGGAGGACAAACTAGAAATATTTTGGGAATTGTGGTGAGGGAAAGACTTCAGAAGACAGTGAGGGATGTTGTCAGAATTAGTGATAAACTCATGGCAATCCGACTCCAATGTAAGGATAGGGCAATATTCATAATCATGGCCAATGCCCTGCAGCAGGTTTGACAGTGAGAAAATGAGCGCATTCAGACTGCAGTTGCATGACCTACTAGATAAAGCAGGGCAACATGAATTGGTGTTGATAATGGCTGACCTGAATGCACATATCAGGCAGATAGAATAGGATATGAGGACTACCTTAGTCCACAGGGATGCGTCAACAGAAATAAAGAAGGAAAGGCCTTTCTAGACTTCTGTCTGGTAAATGACTTGATAATGGCCAACACGTTTCAGCAGGAGAGGAGTCACAAGATCACATACAAGAGTGGCAAATATGCAATTCAGGAAGACTTCTTCCTAATAAAGAAAGGGCAATGGGGGAGAATCAATGATTGCAAAATAACCCCCAGTGAAACAGTCAGCCAACAGCATACAGCACTGGTTGCCATAATCAGCTGCAGGCAGTGGTGATAGAAGTCTCTAAGGTCTAGGTCTAGGGTGAAGTCCTGGAAGTTGACTGGATAGAGAAAGCACAATAGTCCAAGAAATTACTCTGGATCTAGCATGTCAGGAAGAAGACAAAATAGCTGGAGATGAAGAAGAATGGCAGTGCCTCAAAACAGCATGTGTAAGGACTACAGGACAGTTATGGAAATAAGGTAGATGAGGAAAGCTGGTAGTAGCATGCAGGCATTCAGGAAGTCATCAAAAGAAAGAAGGAATGCAGGAATCATTGGGAAATAAAAAATACAGACCAGGCTAATAAAGAACCTAAGAAGAGTGCTGCAATAGCAAAGAACCAGGCATCAGAAGCACTCTACCAGCTATGGGAAAATGACTCAGTATACAGTACAAAGAATTAGGTTACAAGGCAAAGACAAAAATGTAAAGAAGATAGTCAGACACCTTTCTTAAGGGATTCCAGCATCAACCCGCTCACTACCCACAGGAATTCAAAGACAGATGGAATGAGTACTTTCAGAAGCTTCTGAATAAAGAAAACTCCACAGTAGTTGTACTGCACCAAACACAGTATATCGTGAAAGAAGAGGAAGAAGAAGACTCCTCATAGAGGAAGAAGAACAACACTAAGAAATATGAAGTCAGGAAAACCAGCAGGCTCAGATGATGTCATGGCAGATATAATCAAGATATTGGATAAGTTAGGAGAGAAATGGATTCTGAGGGTAATCATAGTTGTACTGAGGGAAAGGTGTATGCCGGATGACTGGGGAGTGAGCATACTAGTGCCAGTGCACAAGAGCAAAGGAGACATCCACAACTGTGGGCATTACAGAGGAATCAAAGTCCTGTCATACTACATGAAAGTTCTGGAGATGGTTATTGATAAACAAATATGCAGAGTAGAAGAATGTAAGATGGGATACAAGCAGTCTGGATTTAGTTCGGGATGTAGCACAACTAACCTGATGTGTGCAGTGTGTCTGATAGCTGAGAAGAAGCTACAGATGAAGAAAGAGTCCAACTGTGCATTCTTAGACTTGGAGAAAGCATATGAAATATGTTTTGGGCAGTTTTATGGTGGTTCAAAGTCCCAGAAACATTGGTAGAATCACTGAAGGTTATGTATAAGGATTCACTAACTGAAGTATGAACAGTGTTTGGTCTTAAACAGGGGTTCACAGTGGGAGTGGGTGTGCATCAGGGTTCATATCTAAGCCCACTGCAGTACATACTGGTGATGGACTACATCTGCAAACTGGTTGGATGAGACATTCCAACAAAATTACTGCATGCAGATGATGTGGTATTGCAGGCACACTGAGCAAGACTTCATGAAAGGATAGGGCAATGAAACGCAAAATAAAAGGCTCGTGGGATGAAGCTGAGTACAGACAATACAGTTGTAATGGCAGCAAATGGGGGAAATCAGAAGTTGAGAACTGAGATAGAAGGGGAAATAGTGTAATATGTTAACAACTTCAAGTATCTAGGAGGGTTGACCAAGGATAAGTCAAGTCTGAATGTGGAGGTCAAAGCTGGAATCAGAGGGGCTGCAGCCAGTTTGCACAGCATGTCATGGGTAGTATATGACAGAAAAATGCCAAAGAAGCTGAAAGGTAAGGTGTATGAAAGAGTGGTGTATCCAATACTCCTGTATGGTACAGAAATCAGACAGTAAAGGCAGACCAGTTGAGGAAGCTAGATGTGATGAAAAAAAAAAGTGCCTAAGATGGGTAGTATGATGCACACTGTAGGACAGATGAAGAAATGAGGACATCAGAGCAGAAGCCAAGAAAGCTCCAATCTCAGAGAAGGTCAAAGACAATAGATTACAGTGGTTCAGGCATGAGTCGAAAAGCAGAAAACCACCTGGTAAAGAAGATTTGGGTCAGACAGAAAGAAAGCAATAAGAAACAAGGGTGTCCGGCAAAGAGATGGATGGACTGTGAGAGAGAAGACCTGTGACTGTCAGGCATAACTGCCAAAGAAAGTATGATAGTGACACTGAATCGAGAGAGAGAGATGGAGACAGTTGAAAAAACACCCAGACCCAATGTAGAAAATGGTAGAAAGGGAGCGGATAATGATGATGATAATGACAAGTACATGTCACATGGTATCTGTGACATACACAGTTATGGTCAGCAACCATTTTCACTCCTGAATTTGACCTGATGAGTACTTATGGACTTTGAAGGATCTGCATGACAGGGCTCCTGCATGGTGTAACAAGGAGACTAAAGTCTTTGTTTATCTGTTGCACATGTAGCACAGGGAGTGTCTGTTGGAGGACAGCTATGAGCACTTCCTTGGCAAGTTTGATAACTGGCTGTATTTTGTCTGCATGGCAGGCGGTGTTAAAGGCATCACACACTGTCATTAGCAGTGCTCACTCAAGTACAGTGATCTGATGAGGTGCCAACCTGATCTAGTCCACCAGTGAATTTAGAAATTAAAAATAGAACCACACTATTATATTAGGATTAAATTATGCTGTGCCAAGTTAAGATATACCTTAACATATAGGTCTGCATGGTTTCTGATACTCATGGTTATCCTGTACTTATTACTCTGTTTTTCATGTTGTGCAACAGAGGAGTACATAGCATGAAATCAGCTTGCCAGCCATGGAAGTCACACCAGACTATCTAGACACATCACAACGCCACATACAGTTGTTTTTCACAAACCTGTACATTTTCCTTGAATAGTTTGATTATGTCTTTGCTACTTTTTTGTCTATTGCACACACACTAGTTAACAACCACAACTTGGGATAGTGTCCTAAACAGTGGAGACAAGAGCACAGCCTGTCATGTCCCTTGGTGTTATCCACTGTCTTAGGTATTCCACAAGCATTTATATAGACTTTGTTCTATACTGTTTTCCTCCAAGGTCTCCTTCCTTGCCAGTCTCTCATCTTCCCATGTTTATTGTCCAGTCATCCTTAGCACCAGCTGTCCAGCTTCTACTTCTCTGCATATCTCCCTTTTGTATCACCACCTTCTTGGTTAGACTTTGCATTACATGTTTGTGTGTCTGCCCATGCTGCCATCCCTACATTCTTATTCCTACGCATATTGCCCCCTATCTTCCCCCACATTTGCAATTCTTTGAAAAAAAGGACATCAGTCACACATGCACGCGTGCACACACACACACAAACACACACACACACACACACACACACACACACACACACACACACACACACACACACACACGTACAAAGAAAAACATTTACCCTCCTTCCCTGACCCCATGCTACTTTTCCCTTTCCATTGTTCATGTCTGTATTCTTCTTCTTTCTCTTCTTACATTCTAACTATCCCATCACCCCATTTTTTTCCTTTGATAAAATAAACACAGATAGCAGTTTGCTATTTAGCCATTATATGGGTTCATGGCAGTGTCCATATAACACATGCTGTTTTCTATATGTCAGTGGCCATGCATTAAGGCAAGCATACTAGCTTCATGCAATAGCTGTAGATCATGTGACCTGCCATAATTGTGCTGCTGTTTCCATTTATTCACAACTTCATTACACAGCACTGTCCCTAGCAGGTCCATGCTACATCTGTATTTAAGAATACCTAGATCCCTTTGGGCTATACTGTGCAATTTCTTTCACACATTAACTGTAGTGTGGTCACTTAACCATTCTTTCTAAATGTTCCCCTGAATCACAGCTGTATGGGGGTGTGTACATGGCACATACTGTGAAGTTAAGCCATAAGACTTTTGTTTTGGAAAGAACATGTTTTTTTTTTCTGTACACTAAATAGATTGTTTTTCTAAGATGGTTTGTCTGCTGCCTTTAATGGTTCACTTTGGTGGATCTCAGTAGGCATTTTTGGCAACTTTTCCTAGCCACTGTCCTAAGACAAGCTGCCAAAAATGCCACTGGAATCCAACAATATGGAATGTTAAAGACAGAAAAGACACAGCTGGACTGTCTCACTTACACATGAGAAAAGTGTGCTGCAAATATGTGGTCTGCTTGAGAGAGACTTGGACTTGTGGTGTCCCTGTGAGTTTTTCTTTTTTGTGTTTGTCAGGTGAACTTGTGCAGTTACTCTTTTTACCAGGGTCAAGGAGATAGACATATATCTTGGCATGCTTGACTAGTATGCCTGGAAAGAAGGACAATAATGAGAGGAATGATCCAGAATCTTCTCAGTCTTGCTGACCAATGAACTGCTGAAAGCCTTTAAGGGTGTGGAAGGGGCAGAATATTAGGACTAAGAAAATGTATAAAAAAGTGTAATTCACCAGGCCTGGTCTTACCGCAAAAGATTTATTGTGAGGATTTTTTTCCTCAAAAGAAAACAGTAAAATTACAATTATGTAACTTAAAGCATACAATTAATTTATGGTAAGATTGAAGACTGACAGTCAATTATATCATTAGTAGCCATTGAAATACTTAAAAAATCACTATTGTCTGCTTTATGGAAGTGGATGCATCAAATTCACTGAAGGTTTTCTTATAAGAACCTTTATATAGAACTGAACCATCTAGAGTTTTAGTAAAACATGCATCAAATGTTGTAACAAACAAAAAGTGTCAGTTGTGACATGTACTTTAAATGTAGAAGAGAGGGTCATATAGCTAGATACTGTATTAGTTCTACCAGTGAAAATCATAGCATCTGAAACGTTTTCAGCTACTGATTAGTAGTTGAGTCAGAGATTTGTTGATATTGGCACTACAAAGTTAATTAATTGTGTGTGTGTGTGTGTGTGTGTGTGTGTGTGTGTGTGTGTGTGTGTGTGTGTGTGTGTGTGTGTGTGTGTGCACTAGTTTCCAGGGATAACTCTAATACAGGGATGGGAGAACACTAGACACTAGGGATTAAACTATAACACTAGCTCATTAATGGTACTTAATCACAATGGGGATCAGGGTGGGAAGAATACTGTCTACCATGTTCTACACTATAAAACTAGTGCTGTAATAGCACTTAATTGTTACAGGGACTGGGATGAAGAACAAAAGCTAGAAGGCATACTCACCATGTAGTGTCATAAATGCACATTAAAATAAAAGGTGAACCACTAAACACCAGGGACAGTAAATAAAAATAAATAAATAATAATAATAATGAAGAAGGGAAGAAGTGGTATGGGAGAGGGTTATTTGTATTAAAATTCACCCAGTGAGGAGCAAGAACTTAACTAGAACTCCTTGAGATAGTCTTTTAGCTGTTTGTTGAAAATGGACAGGTTGTTATTAAGTTAAAGTAGTTAAAGAAGTGAGTTCCATACTTTGGGATGTGAATGTAATAAAAAGGCTTTCCTTGCAGAATTTCGGCTTTGAGTGTAAGTAGTAAAGCTTTGTTTGCTGAGTATCAGTTTCTTGGGAGTAGATAGTTTTGGATGATACTGTTAGGCACGACACCTGTTAGGTTTATGTACAAGGATGTCAAGCAGTTGTGAGTAGCTGAGGTGATGAGGTAGTCCTAGCCAGTTAAGATTCTGAGGGGCTATGCAGTGATGGACCCTCTAAAGGAGGCTGTAGGCAAACCTGACAATTTTAGTGTAAAATTGTTGTAGCATGGAGATTTGTTTAGCATTAAAAATTACAAGTATAGGGGAGGCATAAAGTAGCGCTGGTAGAATACAGGTTCATTGAGGTACAAATTTATTCAATATTATATTCCAAGTTATTGATGAGTCTATGATTATTTCTTTATATACAGGCTGATATTTTAGGTTTGTGTCTATTGTCACTCCTATCAGTTTAGTATGTGAAACCCAATGAATTTGTGTGCTGTTTGAGGAACTGATTTTGAAGTTCAAACTGGTGTCCAAGTAAGATTTAGCAGTAAAGATAAACATTTTTTTGAGTGGGGGGGGGTTCAAATTTAGCAGATTTGAGAGCTGTCTAACCAAGCTTCAGAGAAGGAGCATTGGGCAACTGTCTGAAGCTTAGACAGGTCATCTGTTGTACAGATGAGAAATGTGTTATCTGTATATTATATGAGTGATACAGGCATGAAGGATTTGTGGAAGTCATTTATGAGGATATTAAATAGTAGGTCTCCTGTAATAGACTCTTAAAGTATACCAACACCGACTGGAAAAAAGGAAGGAAGACGGAGCTGATTGATTCTTTACAACTTGCTGATGTTTCATTAAATATCTGTTAAGCCAGCAGAGTTTAAAGTGTGAGAGACCTTTGAAAAAGTTTGGACAGATCCAAGAATAGTGAGGAAACCATTTTGCCATTTTTTTCTGCTAAGGTTGATGGTATTTTTAGTGAGGCTGTGGAGTTGCAATATTTGCTGTTCTTCTACATTTTTAGTCTTTTTTGCCATCTTGTGAAGACTTGGCATTGCAAATCCAAACATTTGGATATGGAGAAAATGTAAGTCATCATGCCAGTAGGAGTACGCAACTCTCTCTAAATGGAGTCAGAGCCATTAACAAAACCAAACCCTTGAAGCAGAAATAAAAAGAATGACTGTGTGTGTGTGTGTGTGTGTGTGTGTGTGTGTGTGTGTGTGTGTGTGTGTGTGTGTGTGTGTGTGTGTGTGTGTGTGTGTGTGTGTGTGTGTGTGTGTATATCTTCTGAGACTTAAGGGTAAAAACAAAACACTCCTAAAACAGGACAAAATAATTACCATGGGACACAAACTTCCAATGTCAGATAAATCTTTTGCACAACAGACCACATTGAATGTGTGTGCCCAAGATTAAGGCAACAATGGTATTATAGAAAAGCAGATGAATTGTGATGTCAAAAGATGAAGTCCTTCATAAAAACATAATTGAATTATTCCATAAATTAAGTATTAATCTGTACTTCTTGTGGTTTCCACACATTTTGAAATTGGGTTATTACAGAAATGCCTGAGTGTTTCATTAAAAGCATAGCCCACACATTGCATGCTAGTTCTTCTTCTTCATCTTCTTCTTCCTCAAATAGTATTATCATTATTATTTAGTTTTTAGTTCTCACATATTTGTCATTTTAAATTGCTTTCATTAGACATCTCAAGACTGCTATAAAATGGAAGACATTTTAAAAGTCAGTTTCATTTTTATAGTGTTTGATGAAACAGATATGGAATACAAAAATAACTGCTAAAGCTAGTATTAAACCCTAATGGTGTAAAACAGCACAAGTGCAATAACTGCATATCCATTTTAAGATATCCCCAACTTTCTCCTCTGATTTATAAATAATATTCCCTAAACTAGTTCTGGATCTTCATAAAGAATTAGACTCTCTGATGTTAAGTTTATTATACCATGGAAGATAGTCCTAATAACAGTGAACTGATTTTGTCAATTAAACCCATGCTGAAGTCAAAAACACTTGCTTTTTGTGATTGTACAATTTAGAAGCTGCTCTGACTACATTGGTCCCTTTTTGTGAAATTGTTCCATCCTAATCTTAAAAAATCTTATCTTTGCTTATCAGAGAATGAATTATGTAACTATTTAGAGTTGGCAAAGTGTACAAAGCTACCTGTAAGTATTCTTTTAAAATAAGAAAAGATAGTAACCACGGGAAGAGATTACTATTGCATAAAACATTTTCCCCAGACACTATTGCTGTTATGTGGGTTGTACCAATTTTTCCAGTTATTTAAAAGTGATTTCATATGCTGTCAAGAGGCATGACTGTTCTCATGATTTAACTTCAGAACCTGTAGGTAAGTGCTTTACAACTTAAATAGTACAGACTGATTGTTGTTAAATACATGCAACCTAAGTATGGGTCAGGCCCATATACAGTGCAAACTCTGAATCAAAAAAATCCAGAAAATTAATTCATAAAACAATAACATCAGGTGTATAGTATTTGCCAGTACTGTTCTTCATTTCATTTTGTGGTTGTAAAGAGTATTTGGTCCAGTTAACAAAGCAAGCAATAAATCAGTAAATATATAATAAATCTTCTTTGTTATTACTTATCTGTCTACCTTGGTAATATGCCTTCTTTGTTATTACTTATCTGTTTACCTTGGAGCTTTTCTCCCCGGGCCTCAACTGAAAATGGATATTAATCTAGTTGGACTATCCTGGTCAACAAATGTAAAATAAATAAATATATAACATGCATGCATACATATATAAAAATAAGAAAATGAATACATTTAAAGATTCCATTGACTACTTTTTATTAAAAATGTTTTACCACAATACATCTTCTTTTATCCATTTCTTTTTCACTAAATCAGCAGCAGTATATTACCAATTTCACAATCATCCTCATTAAATGACATTGTTTCCTTGAGTGATGTCTCCTCTCTCTCTCTCTCTCTCTCTCTCTCTCTCCCTCTGTCCCCTACCATATGATAGTTTATTCAAAGGAAACATGAAGAAGGCAGAAAAGTTTTGGGTTGATTAGAAACAGATAATAAAACTCTGACAAGTTTTTCATCCATCTTGATTACAGATGTTAGTGTGCCAGTCATATTATAAAATATCTGAAATCCTGACAAAAGGAAATAGTGAAAAATAATGCTTGAAACACAAGAGACATGAAAGTGTATTTGCAGTAGGGCACACACCGCAAACTTATATATGCCAACTCCATGGTCACATCAACTGGAAGAAGGGAGAAATTTCCCAAAAAGTGCACAATTAGAAATCACAGTAGCAATGATTTCCTGTGGAAATCAGAGACTGAGTTATATGTTTTATGCATCTTTTCTTCAAGCTACTGATGGCTGAGGAATTTCAACTCAATCACTTGTAGAGGATTCTAGTTTGCCTTATTATTTTAGTTTGAAGTTTGCATCACAGGACATCAGTATACATATTGTAAATTATATCTTTAAGTGTGTGTGTGTGTGTGTGTGTGTGTGTGTGTGTGTGTGTGTGTGTGTGTGTGTGTGTGTGTGAGATTGTGTGTGTGTATTAGTTCATACATGTGATTCATTGCATGAGGTTGTCAATTTTTCATGTTTCAGTGCATACAGACTATTATTTCTTGAAATACTGATGCCTTGTAGTGTTAAGGGATCATTACACATTTTTGTTCAGCAGCTGGATTTCCTTCCAGAAGACATATAATAATTTCTATTAAGCTTGGACCCAGACACTGATTGCTTGAGCAGCTAAATCCTTGTTATAATTGAAATCAAAACTGTGCTTGGAGACTGAAAGCTTCCAAATGTATTTTCTCGGAACTCCAGCAAAGCAGTCAATGGAAGATAGAGGATAAACACAAACAAGGTAGTGTACCATATTATTGTACTTTGCAATTATTAACAACGATGAATGAATAAATATAAAAAGTGTCTTTGTGGGATTTAAAATGTACTTTGTGTCATGATGGTAGATTCTACATCTTTCCTTTTTTGGAGTCATACGGGTTATGCTAAAGGTGACTTAATTAAACAAATAGGATCAAACAACATAATGTCATTCAAGATCTCTCAAATATCCTCTTTGCTGTACAGGTAAAGAGTTGGCAACTGTTGAAAATCAAATCAAAGCACAGGTGAGCATACTAATAAGCAGACTTGCTCTCAGATATTTGCCTACCTCCTCTATCTCTCCCAACATGAATAAATAAGCAAGTAAGTAAATAAAATAACTAAAAAAAAGACTGTGTAAGGTTGATAAATAAAAAAATATGTAAATAAGTTAATAAATACTATGTAAGGCTGACTAAGAGCTAAGTATGACGGACTAAGTATGACTTCATATAGGATTCCAGCTAAATATAGCAACTTGGTTGGTACTATTGTAATATCAACTGCTTTGAGATTTTACAATATTAAAAAAAAATAACATGTGCCAGAATCAAACCACTGCTTCCATACTTCCAGAAGAATGATACTAACTACTATATTAATAAGGAGCTTAGCAATCTCATCTACAGCTATCCTTGTTGGGTCTATATTACTACATTGAAGTTTCAAAACTTCGAATGTTCTAATATCGACCCCTATTCAGCAAAAGCTGAAAATATCGAAGCAACAGAAAACCAAATTTTTTCCTAGGGAAAGAATTTGGTTGTCCATTTCTGTTGCTTTGGTATTTTCAGCACTGTGGAGGAAAGTTACGGGTCGGGTTCAGGTAAGTGTGTGATTGAGTGTGGGTTAGGTTAGTTAGGGTTAGGGTGCGGGTTAGGTATGTGTGCGATTGTATGCATGTGAGGGTTAGGGTGGGTTAGGTGAGTTAGGGCTAGGGTGCGGGTTAGGTATGTGTGCGATTGTGTGGACATGAGGGTTAGTGCAGGTTAGGTGAGTTAGGGTTAGGGTGCGGGTCAGATAAGTGTGCGATTGTGTGGGCATGAGGGTTAGGGAGGGGTAGGTGAGTTAGGGGTAGGGCGAGTGTGCGATAGTGATGGATCTCAGGGTTAGGGTTAAGGTAAGTGGATAGTTAGTAGTGTGTATATAGTTTAGTGTAGGGTTAGGTGTAAGATTTTTAGGTGTATGTGTGTGGATTGCTGTTTGTTTAGTGTGCTTGTGTTGTGTGTATGTGTTTTGGAACAGCAACTTTTTTCCCTAGGAAAAATGTCGCTGTTCTGTATGTTTGATGTTTTCTGCTTTCACTGACTAGGGGCCGATATTAGAACATTCAATGTTTTGAAACTTCGATGTTCTAATATAGACCCTCTTTGTTGAACCACTGACATATATGCTCTATACTGCCATTTTATGTAATTACATATATACTTTTTTTATTTTCCTAGGCTGCCTACTCCTTGCCTATTCAGCAAAGAGGACATTCAACAGTTTCAGACCGACCTGATGTCATTCAATGTTTCCTGCTTCAACTAAAAGCTAGGAAGCTGTAAATCAAACTAGTTTAAAACAAGCTGCCAGTGCAGCTAACTTTGCTACTTAACTGTCAGCCAGGATAATGACTGCCAAAGAACATTTATAGAATAATAAAGAAGATATAAAAAACTGAAAGTACAAAAGCATTTATTAATCTTACATTGCAGTCATCACATGAAGAACAGGAATTTTTGGGGTTAAGTGCACAGAAGTTTTTTCAGGAAACCTAAACAGGACAGAACAGAAAAAGTTGCTAAAAGAACTTTCATTTGCAGCAGATTCATACATTCTTGCTTTTAATACATATTTCAAACAAGAAGGACTTTGATGTCAATTTTCATTCTAAACCTGTTTTTGACAGATTTTTTTTACCTTTTCAAAATTCATCCTTAAATAAGTCACATGCGTCTTTTCAAGTTGTCAGATAACTACTTCAATATGCTAAATTTGTGAGTGGAATATTAAAAAAAATGAAGTAAGAATAAGTCACATTTTTCTCTGGTGACCTCTAAGATTTGTTTTATTTTGGTAACTGAGAAACACAAATAGGTTATTCTCATTTGCAGTGGAGGCCTAGAGAGAAAAAAATGGAAAATGTTTATTCATAAAATATATATTCAGTCAAACCAGAACTGACAGCTAAAATAGGACTTAAGTATACTGAGTAGGAACAAAGACTTTGAGATATTGATGCGGTCATACAAGAGCAATAAATTCATAGAGGTAATGCCTTCTAATATCTAGTCAAGATAAAAAAGCTAAAAACACAAAAGAAGCATTCATGATAAAAGGAAATGAGCAGTATACATGTAAAGTATATGCATATCTAAAGGATGTAACAATTAAATGGCATAGACTGAAATTTGTACATTTTTCAATGGCTGTTGTCATCAACCCCCTTTTTACCATTTTTCCACATGTGGTCAGGGTGTTATAACAACTGTCTCCATATCTCTCTCTTTTCAATGACACTGTCCTACCTTCTTTGATAGTCATGCCTGACTGATGCAGGTCTTCTCTCACAAAATGTATTCATCTCTGTGCTAGATACTCTCATATCCTGTTGCCTTGTTCTTGTATGTTCCAAATATTCTTCACCAGATTGTCTTCTGCCTTTCTGCACATGCCAGAACCACCATAATCTGTTCTCTTCGACCTTCTCTGGAGCTTTGGCTTCTGCACTGCCTGGTGTCCTTATTTCTTCACCTGTCCCACAGTGTGCATCCTATCACCCATCTCAGATATGTATCACTTCTAGCTTCTTCAGCTGTTCTGCCATAACTGCCCAGGTTTATGTACCATACTGTAGTACTGGTTACAGTACAGTTTTGTACACCTTATTTTTCAGCTTCTGAGGCATTCTGTCACTCACAACCTCTGACACTCAGTGCTAGTTGGCTGCAGTCCATTTGATTCTAGCTTTGACCTCCTCATTCACCCCTACCAGATATATGAAGCTATTTCAATTCTCAGCTTCTTCTAATTTCCCACATTTGCTGCCATTATAACTGTTTTGTCTATACTCTGTTTCATTCCATATGCCTTCAAGTTTGCATTCCATTCTCCTGCCATTTTCTGAAGTTCTTGCTCAGAGTCTGCCTGTAATGTCACATCATCTGCATACAGCAAATTTGTTGATCTGTCCTCTCTAACTTATTTGCCAAAGTAGTCCATCAACAGACAGAGCAGCAGTGGGCTCAGAGCTGATCCATGATACACACTCACTCCCAATGAAATCCATCTGTGAAATCCAAACACTGTTCATACTTGAGTCATTTTGTCCTTGGGGATGACTTTGGAATCATTGATTTTAACCCAGTCGAAGTGTATGTGTGTTGCATGTTGGCCACTCTTATATGTAATCTTGTAACTATCTGTCTTGCTGAACCATGTGTTGACCACAGACAGAAGTTTAGAATGCTTTTCCTTCTTTATTCTTGTTGTTCCACCCTTGTGGATCCAGGCATTCCTGATGTATCCTATTGTGTTTGTCCAGATATGTGCATTCAGGTTACTCTGTTGTCCTGCTCTATTTACCAAGTCCTGCAACTGCTGTCTGAATGCACTGTTTTCTTCACTATCACACCTCTGTCATGGTGCAGAGGCTAAGATTCTGAATAGTGCTATATCTTTACACTGGAGACCTGATTATGATCATCCTGTCACTAATTCTGATGACATCCTGCTCTGCCTTCTGAAGCCTGTCCCTCAATTCTCACACCATTTCTAGTCTGTCCTCCTGAGTAGTAGACTCTGGATCCCAAACTAAGTGACTTTGCTGCACTTCTCTTCCATCTAATCTCCTGAATGCATAGGATGATTTGCTGTTTCTTTGCCATTGTCCACTTACAAGCTCCATCCTGTCAGTTAACCTACATTGAGTGTAGCAATCTGTAGAATGGCTGGCATAAGTCAGAGCAGTGAGGTCCTCAATCCACTTATTACTGGCAAATATCCATGTCAACACAACCAAATCATCCTTAAGTAGCTCTGATACATCACAAAGTCTGTAATATTCCGAGGATATTGCACACCACATGTGATGCCAAAAGCAGTTGATCTATGCAATTCTTCCCCCTATATACACCAGCTAGACCCTGTGCTGTGATCCACATCTCCTTATCTGGGTGAGTTTGAGGTGGAAACACCCAGCATGTTTTTAGGAAGAATGCCACGTAGATAGAGTTGCAAACTGCATACAGGCATTGGCCAGAGGTCAGGATCAAACCTTGTACCTTGTGCATGGGAAGCAAAAAACTTACCCATTATACCAACTAGTCACTTTTGCATAACTGTTAGACATCAATTTATTGACTTTCTGCATTTAATATTCTAATACAATAGCATATGCTGTACATGAAACTCACTAATCATACTACAGATCAGAAGAAATACAACCTTGTTATGCAATTTTCTAATGCAAAACATGTATAACAAATTTTGTTATGCAGAGCTTAGTGCTGTCATACTCTGCTCTCATGTTGCAGCATATACATTTTAGGAGTGCAAGAAGCTAAAACAGCTTTTAGGAGCTATAAATCACTTCTCACTTCCATGAAAAAAGGACAAATTAAGTATTTATCAATTCACAAAGCTGTTAGCCCATCAAAGGGACTGTTAACTTCTAGTTTCTGTTTTTGTGTTTCTCACACTGCAGGCATATCCCATACAATTACTACAGAAGCTGAATTCCCTGACAACGGCTTACAGTATGAGTGGCTTACATTACACTCACAACAATGAGCTTGTTTGAAAGCTTTAAAACATTTTGCACTCCTATATTTTTTTCCTCTAATTAGTATTAGATGTGAGTAGCTAAAGTTCCATGTACTATACCATTTAATTCAAAGAAATGTTTTCAGGTTCTCTGATCATAATAAAGTGGTTATATGTTCTCAACATGGAAGTCAAGAGATTCACTTCTTGAGCTTTATATTCAAGGTGAATGTCTTGAACACAATTTGGTTACAATAGGCGATAGATTCGTAATTATGTATATGTTAAGTATTCACTGGTAACTTAATCTGAACCTATTGAGAAGTGCATAACTATAATTTATTATATAAACATTGATGCAGACAAATATTGACAGGAAGGAAAAAGTAGAAAAGTATAGCAGTCAGAAAGAGTATACGAGAAATAATATAGGCTGGAATAATGAATGATGGTGGGAAGGCTTGGCCATAGTTTACACATTGTCAAACACAAGGCACAAAAGGTAATATGCACTCAATGCAAACTAAATCATACCAAAGGGTATTGTAAGACACAAATGTTTCCATTCCCCAAGCTCATTCTATTGTGAAATGTATATGCGAATAGAATGCTGAAAATCACAAAATAATATGGGTAACACACCATGAGGATATCTAATGCATATGGTGCTAGTGTAGCAAGAGGTGCACATCACTCTCCAGGTAAAAGCAATCGGACCATTCCTGAATGCTACAACAAACACTGGATATCCTATATAACCTATGCAGAGAGAGACAGAGAGATGGAGGTATATGGAGCAAGGGGACAGATCTTGCACCTGAAGAAAATCAGCAATAATGGCAGTCAAAATCCTAGCCAATGGAGCTTTCCAGGTAGCCCAGAGATGTATCAGGCATAATGTAGTCTCTACCTATAGCAGTTTCTCATTTGTGCACTGCCCATTGTAGAATGCATATTTGGAGCCCAGATATATGGGTGCAGCAGACAGCAGACACTAGTGGTGTATGGATTCCCTACAGTTTGTCACTTAGCAGGGATATATCAGAGCCATATATGTGGCTCGTCTAGCACCCAAGTGCCACTTCCTAATCTGCTGCCACCACAACTCTAAGCTGATCAGTGAAACACAAAACAAAAAAAAAACAAACAGAAAAAAAAACAAAACAAAACAAACAAAAAAATGGCCCACTGGACTTGCATGCCTCACTTCCTTACTAAGGATTTATGCCAAGTCTTTTGCACCCCTCATCCCTATGTGAGGATATCCTTTTTCAGCAATCATAGCAAACTGCTTGCTACATTTATAGTAAGTAGCTTTTTACACTGTAGACCACAGGTGAATTGCTTTTAGTCCTGACTGCAGATGCAGTTAAATTATCATATAGAAATTCATGCCAGTACTACAATTGTGCCTGTAATACCTTGCACCATGGGTATCTGCTCACTTTGCCCCAAACTAGCTACACTTCTGGGATACATGTTGTATTTAATATTATACACATTTTTGTCCACAAGACTGACACCAGTGATGCATATACTTATTTAAATCTGCAGTGATACTGTTCCATAAATTCTAAAATGGCTTGTGACCAAAGAGGTCATATAATGAATGTGCATGTACATAATCCTGATAGAAGTTATCATGCCAATATGGGGCACTCTTGTACTCTGTCCCAGGCCAAAGGTCAGGATCAGACCTCGTACCTTTGATTGTGGCTTAATCTCTCATGATCAACCCATAGATAATGCTGGACATACCCTTGAACAACAGCTGTTCTCAGTCATCCGATCATGACAGACATCACAATAGGAAGCACATAACAGGGCCTGCAGAAGGGGCTGTAACATTACATGACTATGTCTTTACACACATCAAGAGTAGGTTTACATGCTTAAATGACTCACTTAGAATGCAACAATACTCCCTGGCAAAGGTATATGAGATATTCATAGGTTCATAGGTTCATAGGTGTGTACTAGAATAGTTGCCCAGGAGCCTTTACAAGCCTAGTGCATCGGATTACCCTGGCATCGTGCCACCCAACTTTAGTTTGCAGCACCTCTGTCAAGCAAATTCACTGAAGTGATCCCTGGGGTGAATTTTCTATTTCCCATCCACTCATCAAGATTTCTTTTGAAGAGGGTCAGTGAGGTGCGCGGCTTGACTTGTATGGGAAGTCTATTCCATAGCATGGGCAGTCTCTGGGTTATGAACCTGTCCCTCCAGCATGTTCTGTTGATTGTGGTAATAAGGTTGAGGTCTCTGGAGCATGTAGTGTGGAGGGATTGGGATTTATTTAGATGTAGTATTTCTAACAGAGCTGGGTCAGACATGGCTTTGTAAGTCAAGCAGAGATTGCCTCTAAGTAGGCGATATGAGACAGAGAATAGTTTTTTTAGTCTGTCCATATAGAACAAATGTTTAAGGCCTAGGATACTCTTTCTGAGGTACTTTTGTGGCCACTCTAGTTGTTGCAGGTGTCTAGTGAGGTACATGCCAAATGGGGCATTGTACTCGATGATTGGCCTAATGAGGGAAGAGTAGAGGGAGACAATGACCTCTTTCTTCCTGGATGCAAAACCCTTAGTAATGAGATGTGCCACATAGAAGGACTTTCTGACCACAGTGGCAATGTGGTAGTCAAAAGAGAGGTTGCTGTCAACCTGTGTTCCCAGATCTCTTATAACACCTTCTGTGTTCAGTGGACTACTATCGATGTGGTAGTTCATGGGAACCAGGTTTTTCCCAAAGGGGATGACGACACATTTTTTGACATTGAAGTTAAGGCCATGGTTCTGACACCAGTCATTGGTCTCAGTGAGGCCTTTCTGTAGGAAATCAACATAACTTGGGGAGTTAATAATATCTCCCAACTTGCAATCATCTGCAAATTTTTTTCAGCCATAGTCCCTCCACATTGGCCTGGACTTCAGAGATGTAGATATCAAACAGGAGAGGACCCAGGACCGAACTCTGTGGAACTCCACTCGTGACTGGTCAGCAATCTGACTTGGAGTCAGCTACTTTCACACTGTGGGTTCTACCTGTGATCCCGTTTGCAACCCACCTAGTGATATAGGGGTTGATGCCTAGCTTAATGAGTTTTTCTATGATTCCTGAGTGGGAAATGGTATCAAAGTTCTTGGCCAGATCAAGGTAGGCTGTATGAACCACCCTGCCTTCATCTACAGCTCTGGTGATTGACTCAAAGAAGTTGACCAAGTTGAGCATACGTCCCATAGAAGCTCTATTCTTGGCCTTGGACAGTGCTGTTTTAACCTGTGTAGCAGTAATACTGGGTGCCTTGCAATCTACTGGTATTGTGACTGGTCCCTTGGGGGGTGAGGGATAAAGTTGACACTGAATCTGTCAGTCAGTATATTGGCAATATCTGCTGGCTCAGTATAGGAGGCACCATTGTGCAGTAGCTCAGAGAAAATCTGGGTATTGCTGTGGAGATTCTTTACATAACTATAGAAGGCCTTGTGGTTGTCTTTACTCTCTGCTGCAATTCTGTTTTCATAGCTAGCTTTAGAGGATTTCATGAGGGATCTCAACTTTTTGTTGAGGCTGATAAGGGAGTTTTTCCAGTCTTGGGACTTCACCTTATTCTGCATCAGTTTCCTCCTTCTGTTGTAGAGTTTGCTTATGGCAGAGGACCACCAGATTGGCTTCCTTTGTTTGGAGGAGAGCATCTTGGTTCTATTGGTGAGATCCATGCATTTGTGTATGTGTTCGTACAGTGCATTGGTGTATGATTCAGTTGTCATGTAACTGACCTCAATTTGCATGGGTGCCGTGAAGTTAGCTATCTCTGTTTTTAGGAGCCCAAAGTTAGCTTTGGAGAAGATTTTCATGGGGGTTACCTTTACAGGGATTTCCAAGGTGATTAGTTTGTGGTCAGATCTAACTAGGGAGGTGTTGACTATTGGTTTAGAGCAATGGTCGCCCATGTTAGTAATTACCAGGTCAAGGATGTTGCAACCTCTAGTGGGGGTAAGAGTTCCAGGAAACGTTGAGCAAGTGTATTGGTACATGAGTACTTTTCACAGTTAATGGAGGGGTAGTTGAAGTCGCTCACTATGAGAGTGTTAGGTTGGACCCTAACATTCTCCAAGATGCTTAGGAATGTGGACTGTGAGTCTTGGGACATGGTTGGGGATCTATAGCAGGCTACAACCTGAATCACTGTCTTGCCCAATGTTAGCTGCACCTGAAGTATCTCAGATGCATTATGTTGGACTACCAGTCTGGAGGTATGTGCATCCTTTATGAATATGGAAACACCACCGCCTTTGGAGCTTTGGTCCAAGTTATGGGGCCGAAAGGTGTGGAATGAGTTATATCCTGGTAGTGCAGGGGTGCTTTCTGCTGCCTTGAACCAGGTCTCTGTTACGGCACAAATGTCAATGTTCTCCATTTTAAGGAGTGCTTCGAGCGAGTGCATTTTGAGATTTAGACTTCTAGCGTTGAGCAGCATGACCCTCAGATTGCATTTGTTTGTAGCTGTTACAGGGGTAATTTGGTCTTTGGAACACCACCTAAAAAGGCACTATAGGGATGGCAAGAGCCTTGGCCAGTCTCCAGAAGCCCAGGGTTGACAGATGCAGGCCATCTCTGGCAAAGCATCAAGGTCTGTCAATCATGTCGTCCCAGGCAGACAGATGCTGGATCCCCTTAGAATGACACCAGAAACCTAGCCAATTGTTGAAATCAATCATTTTCTGCTTGTACTCTGGTATCATTCTGGGTGATGGTAGGATGCTGCTCAGGGCTAGGGTCATACCTGCCTGGGCTACATAATCCAAGAGATCCTACATGTCTCTTTTCATGTAGTCCAGGGAGGTATGTCTTAGGTCATTCACACCCACATGTACAATGACAGAGTCATATTTGCACCTGCTCTTGAGGGAACTGAGTGCGCATTATGTGGTATATCCTGGCAACTGACAGGCAGCTGACTGTTACTTTCTCTTTATTCAACCTAGTGAGTGGGACGTCAGTGTACCTCACCATCGAGTCTCCTATGACTAGTGTGTTGGGCATGCTGTTTTGCCTTTGGGGCTTTGGTTGAGTGGAACACTGTTTAGGAGAGTTATGTGCCTCGTGATTAGTGTTGTGATGTGGTGGTCGAGTGCGTTTCTGCCTTGGGGGTCTCTGCTGTTTGTGTAGATTTTTATTGAGAGCCTCCACGAAGGTGGGTATGCGCTTTGTGTTTTTATGTGAAGGCAGTGCTGGTGTGTGTTTTGGAGTGCTATGTGTTCCATGTGGTGTGGTGCAAGTGTTGACCTTCTCCTCTTGACCAGCTATTCCGGTCTTGGCTGGAAAGTGCGTGGCTTCTAATTTGGCTATATAAGTGCATCTCTCACAAGTCTGAGTGTTGGGAGGTAAGATGAGAGGGTTGTCAGTGTACATGAGGTAGTTGCTACATTGTCTCAGGATGCCCAAGTTCACCAGGTTAATAGAAGAAAGGAGAGGGAACTGACTTTTAGATATGCCTGGAGGGGTGGGCATTAACAATAAGTACTGGAGTTGTTTCTTTGTAGAACGTTTAGTGCTGGTAGCACTTTTGTGTGCTACAATAATTGCTACAAGAAGTCTGGTAAAGTCCTAGACTAAAAAGCTAGTAAAAGTGCAGTAGAGGAGAGAACTAGTAGATCTAAGATAAAAATTGAAGAGCAGACTTTGGCACCGCTCAGAAACTTACAAACAGTCTTGGATACAGCAAATCTGTATCTGGACTAGACTAGTTACAGGAAAATTGGGAAACAAGAGGAAACATGGGCTATTAAACCAGAACATTGAAAGAGATGGAAAAACTGACCAAATGGCCAATAAACTACAATTTCTGGGCCAGAAACCACTCCTCTTGTGGTAGATAGGCTACCTAGTGCTTACCACTCCCACTGATAACTAGAAGGCTTCCCTCCAACACAGAAAAGCTTGGTAGACTCAGAAGCTTACATACAGTCCTGGATACAGCAAATCTGTATCTGGACTAGACTAGTTACAGGAAAGGCAGGAAAACTGCAAACACAGGCTTTTATGTATAACATTACTACTACTATCCAGGTACCATATCATATTGCTATTGAAACTAGCTATCATATTAAAATCAACATCATGCACTGCTACCACCTCCATGAAGATCTTCCAACACCTTTGTCAAAGCAAGTCCCAGTAGGTGTGAGGTGCCATGATCCTGCAGGCCTTTGGTGAGTATGTAAAAATAAATTGCCAACATTATCAATATTGATACAAAGGCAAACTTGATAATGTGTACACATCAATAGAACTGCTCTATAATATAACAGAAACATAGCACGAAGGATCAGAGTTGGAATATCATTATAAAACAACCAAAGTAATATAAAAAACAAGTCCAAGTAAAATGACAAAACCAGGATCCAACACAAGTTTATTCGATAGTCTCTAGCACTTCAGCTTATGCCTTCAAGGAGAATACTATCAAAACTTCAAGACACATATTTATACTATAAAATATCTATTAAACAATTAAACAATTAATTACAAAAAAACTTTCCAATTACATTCAACATTAATACCACTAGGTGTCATCGTACCATATTTTAGTATAAACACTGTTTCTTTATATAAAAGCTTCTTTTTAACTATTTCATCATTTTTATCCATAACATTGTGTTCTAAAATAGTAGCTAACAAACCCTTCGGGTTACTATTATGATGGTCTTTAAAATGCATTGCAAGAGGGCTTTCCATTTTTACATTTCTAATGTCCCTTACGTGTTCCTGCAGCCTAACCTTAAAGGCATGTTTACTCTACCCTATATAAAACAATCCACATGGACATTTCAATGCATATATAACTATTTCCGTGTTACATGAAAATCTCCCAATAATATCATTATCCCCAATGCATTTTGCATTCAGAGGCACATCCCAAACAATTACTACAGCAGCCCAGGCTGATCACAGCTTACAATATGAGTGTCATGTATTACATTAACCAGACTCATCTGGCAGTCAGTCATCTGTTCCCCATCACGTCTGTATTCCATAATGATAACCCTTCTTAGCTAATAAGTAATCATCTAAAATACCTCTACATGCTTGTGTTGCACCACTGGCAGCAACATCTCCACACAGTCTTGGTGGCAGGCTTATCATCAATGGGGTCTCCCAGGAATGTGTGATGAAGCTTCCCTGTAAACATTGATAGACAGAAACCAATGACCCAGATTATGATACAAAACTACCAGTTGGTCTTAGCATAATGTGAAACAGTGGCTGCTGCTGTAAGAGTGTGACAGTCTGTAGCAATATCAGCTCGTGGACAGTAATGTTTATACTACAACACTCTCAGTGCATTCTTACATATTAATGCACCCATACAGCTGCTACAGAACAGCCACTTGTCTTGAACTGTCTACATCCTGGTACTGCGCATTAACATGGTAGAAATGCAGGATGTATTATATGTACTAAGTTCTAGTCCTTGCAGTGCTACAGCTGTCTGTGTCAGTGAGTCTATTCCTCACTGCAGTAGCTCTGCATACTGTGGAAAGGCATTACCTTCATCAATTACCCAACTATAATGCTGTTCCTACTGTGGTGAGGCCACTGTACTTCCAACCACAGCTTACAGTGCTGTAAATACTAAAGCCCTGGTTTGTCGGTATGTTTAATATCAGATTCTAAGCCACTGTACTATGGACTAGCTCCACTGGAAAGGCTCCCAAACAGACCTTTTGCTGTGCAGGTCCTCACTGCTGCTACATCAGCAGCCTTTGTAGCTGAGCTAGCAGACTTAGCATGCACACCATGTGTATGAATCCATATGCCTTAGTGTCACCAAAAGTGGGCAGCTGAATCCCAGCACATACATCCTGAAACTAACTTTTGCCATAGCTTTCAAAAGCAGTAAAGTATATATCTGCAGCAGATTCACCCATGATAACAGCAACAGTGGTATCATCAGGCATCTAGCTGGTGAATTAACCAAGCTTGCAGCTGTTAGGACTAGGCTTTCCATCACCCTATAAGCCCTCCACACCATGTTATGTAGTCTCAACTACAGATATGAAACATGTAAAACAAATATGTGGTAAAGTATGCAGTATAACCTGCCCAGCTAATGGCAAACATTATACAATGAAAACTATACATTATGAAGATGATTGCCATTGCCTGGATATACTGGATCATATGGTCTTGTCTTATCCAGCTGTACTCCACACAGTAAAGGCTGTACCTGTGTTCAGAAAGCAAACTATAGAATAACTTCTTGTTCATTGCACAGACAGGATATAAAAGCAACACAAACCTGACCTCCATGATGCATCCACATCCATACCGCCAAAAGCCTCAGTAATGAACACATCATGGAACAAACCCAGTATACTTTACCATATATCATATATATATATATATATATATATATATATATATATATATATATATATATATATATATATATATGTGTGTGTGTGTGTGTGTGTGTGTGTGTGTGTGTGTGTGTGTGTACTAACACCACATATGCAGAACTGCAAAGGAAATAAAAACACAAAGGACTATGTCATAGTCAATTTTGGCAACTATATCATTAATGTTTTTAACACTCAAAAAATAAATGATTAGTGTACATAACTGACAAAAACAGATAAGACCAATTTAGATAGACATACTTTCCATTTCTCTTTATTTTGTTTTGTACAGTTTCTTTCTGCATTTAGTTCTTTAGCAAATGGATTTAGCTGTCTTTGTTTTTTTAATAGCATCATTCTTCTTGACTGTGTGTGCAATTGAACATTATGGTGTATTGCAGAACTTTAATGAAATTGTCTGATAGATGTTAAAACTCATTGTAAAATAGTTGACTGTAATTGACTCCAAATTTAATAAATTATACCATGTAACAAGTTATTGATTTTGTTATTTGAATTTCTGTATTGGTTTCTGGTATGTGATTGAAATTGGTCTTCGATCTTAACTATTTACCCTATTAACAGAAAAAAATATATATATATATATATAATTATATATATATATATATATATATATATATATATATATATATATGCTGACAGCCCATTTCACTGAAACCCATTTTTGACAGCTCATTTCATTGACAAACATTCTAGGTGGGGGCTGCCCCCCACTTATAGTTAGGGGGGCTGCAGCCCCCCCCCCCCTATATATATAAACTCCACAGTCGAACAAAAGTGGGGAGGGGGGTCAAACCCAGGTTTTTGCCTTGTATACTTTTGTCAATGAAATGAGCGTCACAAAAATAATTTCAATGTATGTATGGTCAGTCAGTGAATAAAAAGAGACATATATATATATATATATATATATATATATATATATATATATATACTAGCTGTACCCGGCCACGCGTTGCTGTGGCTCAGTCTGGTTAAATGGAAAAGAAAGAAATGAGAAAGTGCGCGTTTCTAATACATTTAATTTCACAATGCTTGTGGGTATACAATATTTTTTGTTGTTCCATTGTCTGTGCAGATATAGAGATTGTCTGGTTTGTCGACTCTAGAACACACAACATATAATTGTCCATGTGAGAAGCAATTTGTGTGTAGATCTAAACCGCACAATTCTAAAGATTGGCCCTGATCTTTGATGGTGATTGCAAACGCCAATCGAATTGGGAATTGCAGTCTCTTAAATTGAAATGGCATATCCGTTGGAATCATAGGAATGTGAGGAATGAGGACATCTTCACCTTTGAAAGGTCCTGTCAAGATTGTTGCTTCTATGACGTTGGTCATTCATTTTTTTACTGCAAGCCGCGTGCCGTTGCAAAGCTTTGGCTGGTTGATATTTCACAACATGATTGGCACGCCGATTTTCAGTTGCAGTACTGCAGTGGCATCCCTGGCAGATCGAGTGAATTCAAAAATTCTGTTGGATAATTAACCACTTCATCTGCTTCCACAACAGTGTTGACAGACTTGTATGTGACTGCCTCGCTTTGAATGTTAGACTGAATAATATTGTTAAGTTCGTAGACGTCTTTGTTCATGGCCGCAGGAATAGCTCGTTCAAGTCAGCCAATCGTGATTCTTATAATTGGTTTGAATATTGGGAAATACTTTTTCAACCAATTCTTCTTTTGACGTCACTAAATTGCAGAAGTTATGAGGCAATGAAATTCGTCCTGAAGTCAGATCAACCGGCACCTTTCCGTTCCCAATTTCCAGCAATTGATGTGAGAATATCTCAGCTGATCGATCGTTTTGCAGCTGTACATGCATATTTGTAGTTAATTTTAACATCTTTACATGTCACCACAAAGTAGAGTATTTCAGGCAAGCATTTATTTCATCTGCTGGTGTCAATCGAGGAGAACGAAGCAGATCTGAAGCTGCAGAACACGATCGCCGTGTTCGCAACCATGCATCCTCAAGTCTGGCTGCACGTGGCTCTGCTGCTTTCTCGGCATGTATTTGAGCCATTCTTTTTGTGTTTCGCTTATTTGCTAATGCCCATTCTTCCTCAGTTTTATTTGCAATTACTCATCGCACTGCTTCCGCTCCGCGAGTACGACGACCTAAGTTTGATCTTCTGTGAGGCTTTATTTGGATGAACTAAAGCAGATCGATTGCACTGAAAAAGAAGTAAGAAAGTTATAAGAAAAACATATAAAATTGCATATTTGTATACAAATATATAGAATCCATAGTAGATATATAAAAACACGCACGTATTTGAATGCAACGTGTGACATCTATATAATAGTAGGTATATAAAAACACACGTGTATTCAAATGCAACATTGTGTGAAAATTTCAAAGCAATCAGTGAAGAATTTTTGGAGATTTAAGATTTTGAACAAACGAACATTTACATTTTTATTTATATATATAAATATATATATATATATATATATATATATATATATATATATATATATATATACATATATATATATATATATATATATATATATATATATATGTCTATATGGGTCTACTTTGTTTCATTAAAAACTCATTTTACTGAATTTCAGTTCACCCTCACCAAATCGCTGAAAGCTCAAATTGCTGAAAACTCATTTCACCAAATCTCTTTTCACTGAATTAAAGTACTGGCACTGTGTAGAGTACTGTAAGGCAAGTAAAAGGCATATGCTGTTTCCCCACTTAGTGCAATCCTGGACTTAGTATATATAGTTAGGGGGAGGGGCACAGCCCCCACATTGGGGGTGTAGGGGGTGTAGCCACCCACCTAGTTTGGGTTTATATTATATTATTTCACCAAAAGCTTACAATGCTGAATTTCAAAACATTACATTTTAAACCATAGACATGCACACATACAACATAAATGAATAACTCTTTCCAGAGCACAATATAAACCCAAACTAGGTGGGGAGCTATTCCCCCCACACACACCCTAATTATACATACTAACTCCAGGATTGCACTGCAGTGGGGAAAAGGGCATATACCTTTTACTTGCCTTACAGTACTCTACACAGTCCCAGTACTTCAATTCAGTGAAAAGAGATTTGGTGAAATGAGTTTTCAGTAATATGAGCTTTCAGTTATTTGGTGAGGGTGAACTGAAATTCAGTGAAATAAGTTTTCAATGAAACAAAGTAGACCCATATATATATATATATATATATATATATATATATATATATATATATATATATATATACAGGGGAAAGCTCTAAGAAAGTTAAAAACAGAAACAGAATCTAATAAAACAAGCATCAGCTGGACAAATACAAGTGAGTGAAGTCATAACAAGTGTAAATGGACAGTAATCATAAGGGAAACTACTAGCAAAAACTCATTTAATGATGCTATGACATGAACTTCATTAATTTCATAATTTCAGGAGTAGCAGTAAAAATAAACAAATTAAAAAAGGATGGCAGTAAGAAAAGTAAGAAATAAACTACATATAAACTGTTTAGCATAGTTTGAATATGAGTACTTTTACTTCAAACCACACATGAGGATAAGTTTTAAACTCCTTTGCAGTTATTTAACATTAAGCAGTTCTCCCACAAAAACACATAGCTTACACGAATGCAAGAAGAAAATGATAAGGGGGGCATAGCCAATATGGTGAGCAGTTAACAGCACTGTTTCTTAGATCTGCTTCATTTTAACTTCTTTTCCTCAATTTTTTTTATTTTTCAAATACATTTGAATGAATTCCATAGTATTTATACGTAACATCTTAAATAACTATGTACACTATTAACATTAGCCTGACACTATAATAGATCTTAATGTATACAGTTACTTTATAAGTAAGATATAAGTAAGTAAGTAAGATATAAACACCATGAAAGAAAGTAATGCACTATACAAACATAGCAAAGCATGTAAGGAGTACAAGTTTAAGTTCATGGTAATAGAACATATTAAGCAAGATATTCGAGGAGGACCATGGGAGACTACAATCGAGTATAGGGAATTATGGTGGCAAGTAACTTTAAGTGCGGATAAATATCCGGGGCTTAATGAACATATATCCATCAAGCCCTTGTTAAAATTGAGAGCAGCAAAATTGTAAAATGGTATAAGATGCATTTACCATTTTTGGCCACCCGAGGTCCCCATAATCAAGAGGAATAGTTCTATAACCCCTATACATCTGTAAAGAGAGATCTAATGTTTTCAGTGTCAACACTTTTAATAATCAATTTCTATTTTGACAATATAAATTCAATAATTATATTTTAAAATTCTTTTTTGGTTATTAAAATCATATGTATAAGTATTTTATAATATGTATCCCATCTTTTAACAGTTATCTTGACATTTTATTTTCTTAAAATGAATTGACTTTTCCTGTTGTACATACAAATGGCTTTGACTTACATAATGTATTTTTTATTCCAACAATCCTTTCATTCTGAAGAATATTTATGTATGTTCATTTTCTAACATTTTTTAACAATTTTTTAACAGCTTTTTAAATATTTTACCTTAATACATATTAGCTTAATAGTGATTAGTTATTTATGTATTTATCTAGTGTCTTAAAATGAATTTGTAGTAAAGGTGTCTTTAGTCCTTTAAATGTATAAATGGGCATGATTGATTGCAAAATTGATTAATGACTGATGATATATAAATGTATCTCAACTGACTAGTTAATTGTTTCTGAGGAAGTCAAAGAAGTGGACAAAAACGCAGTGGGTGTTGTTGACTTTAAGGCGTTCAGGCTTTTATTCATACATCCGAATAAAGTGGTTTTAACTAAGAGGATTGGATTGCAGTTATTGGGACCTTTGCTCGTGGTGGCGATTTTCCATCTTCGTTAACTGCTTGGTGGTGTTTTTTGATACTTTATAAGTATGTCCAATCCATTATCAGAATGTCTGATCAATTTTTGTATAGTGTCAATCAACGATAATACTTTTTTCTCAAGGGTTCTTGATAAATGGCTTTTGATAAATTCTTAGCTCTTTAATTTTAATTTCCAACAATGCTGTGGTCTTCAGTAGGCTGTAGAAGTCTTCTAAAGTTGGTATTGTGTTTATATTCCATCTTCTTGTTATACACCTCTTTGAAATTGCAAGTATAGTCCATACTAGATACATGTTTGACCTATTCAAATGAGGACCTTCGTTCACATTTAATAATTCAAGAGCTTTAGTTAAATACAATGATTCATTAAATAAAGCTTGTAGAATGTTACTAATACAATTCCAAAATGACTTAATTTTTAACACAATCAAAGAAAATGTGGCTCCAATCTGCACTATGTACTTGTTGACATCTCCAACATATTCCTTTTATGAAAGAACTAATTTTATTTATTCTGTCTTGTATTAAAATGTTCTGTGGAAGCATTGCTACTTAAAAACTTTCCAGTATTATGTAAAGGCTGTATATTTTACCGATAATAAGATATTTGTTTTAATATCTTCAGTTAACTGTACTGAGTGCCCTTTTGTTATATATTTCCGATATTAGCTTTTGGGAGTTGTTTTATAGTTTATCAATATTTTGTAAAATTTTAAAATACTGTTTCCCATGTCAAAATCATTATATATGATTTTGTATATGTATTTCATAAGGTATTTCTTTAAATGAAGAACTTTTAATTATTCTACTTAAATCCTGCGAATATGACAGAATACACTGTAAAGATAGCCAGTCCTGTTGTGGAATTTTGTATGTTGTTTTTATTACTTGCATATCTAAAACTTTTAGTTCTTTGATACATTGGAGCCAACAAACAAATCCTTTCTGTTCCCAGGAATTAACAATTTCTCTATATATTTTATGTGGAAAGTTCTTTGTGACTATATATGGTGTTAAAAGATCAAACCAAATTTTCAAATCTATATTTGTATTAATAATGTTCCTAAATGAGTCGATGTAATAATTAATCATACGAGTTTTAGTGGGTTTGTTTTTATCTGTTATTTGACATTTTTTTGTAGATCAAATTCATTTATTGAAATTACAGTTAGTAATTTTTTCCAGTTTGTAGAGTAATTTGGACTTATCCAATCTGAGATTCTTTTAGATATTGATGCTTTTATATATGTTTCTATATCAGGAAAGTTTAATCCTTCCTATTTCCTTGGTCTGATATGATGTATTAAAGCTATTCTGTTTCTTTTGGGAAACCATAAAAATTTTATTAGGCATGAATTTATTTTTTTAAGTATATTCTTTTCTGGTAACAGTTGTATTGCCAAGGCTATATATAGGATCTCGGGCAGTAAAACCATTTTTAGTAACTGTAGTCTATCTTCAAATGTTAGTATTATTTTATTTTCCATTTTTCCACAGAGATTGTAATTGTATTGATGATATTTTTGTAGTTTTTTGAGTCTAATTCATTATTATCCTGGCATAACTCAATTCCTAGATATTTTAAGGTAGATTCTTGTTTCTCTATGATGTGATCCCCCTTGGTCTGCAGTTTTTTTTTTTAATTTAAAAATAAAAATTGTGATTTATTGAAATGGAGTTATGAAATCATGTGAAATTTGTCAATTAATATATCTAATTCTTCTAATGTCTCTTTTGTATTAGATAATGTTAGTAATATGTCATCAGCAAATTGCATTACTTTAGAATTGTATTGCTCCTAAACATCTATTCCTTTGATTTTATATTGTTATGAATTGAATCTGCCAATATTTTAATAGCCAGAGCAAATAGAATTGTTGGCATGGGATATCCTTGTTTAGTGCCTTTTGTTATATGTATAGATTCAGAGGTAAAAGGACCTAACTTGACATACGCTAAATTATTTGTATATATATTCTTTAGGAGATGATCAAAGGATGCAGGAAATTCAAATAGCATTAGGATTTTGAATAAATAGTTCCAATTTAGACAATCAAAGGCTTTCTCTATATCTAAGCCAATTATGAGTGTTTCTTTATTTTCATTATTAACATAATCTATAATATAGATTATCCTTTTAACATTGTCATGTGTGTGTGTGTCTATAATATATAAATATAGTTTGAACATTATTGTTTTTGGATAGTGGTATTTTCATTCTGTTATTAATATTGTCTTGAATATCTTATAGTCATTATTTAATAATGATATAGGTCTATATGAGATACAGAATTTGTGGATTTGTTTTCCTTTAGGATTGCTGTGATTAAGGGATATCTTCAAGAGGGTGGTATTACAGCTTGTGACTGAATTTCTAATAGAGTTTTATGGAAGAGGGATAGTATCTTTGAAGGAAAAAGTTTATATATTTCCATAATTATGCCATCTATACCTGGAGCTTTATTATTTTTACCAAATTTTATTGTATCTTTAATTTCTTTGTAGAATATGGGTACTTGCAGATCTAGTTTTAATTTTTCTGGTATTTTTTTTTTTTAATATTAGAACATTTTTCATCTAGATTTAATTGATCGATATGTATAGTTTCTTTTTGGAAATGTTCCATATAGTGATTTCTATAGGCATCAAGAATGTCACCTATATCTGAGACATGTTTCCCTTTCTTTTCATGGAAGATACTATTAATGTTATTAGCTTTTGATTGTATTTTGATTCTTGTGGATAAATTATGTAGATATTTGGGAGAAGTGGCTAATGTATTAAATTTTAGTTTTTATAAAGCAAAACTAGTTTTATGTGTCAGAATTTTATTGCATTTACTGTTTAATACTTCTACTTTCTTTTTCATCTCTTTTCAGCTTTTACTGACAAAGGTTTGGATTGTAGATCTAATAATTCAGAATCCCATTCTCTGATTATTTTCTTATATCAAGTTAGGGTTTTAATATATATATATGTAAATTTTTAATGAGTCCCATATCATTATTTATCTCAGTGGTGTAATTAACATCTAAGAAGAACTGTAATTCAGATAATAACCAGGGTTTGAACTCTTTAATTCTAGAGTTAAAGATTAATGGTTTGTACCCATTTTTAAGTTGTCCGAAAAGGGGCAGGGAGTGATTGAGAAATGAATGATTTTAGAATGTAAGTCATAGGCAGCAAATATTTTATCTGTTCTAGTTTAGGTACCAAATCTGCGATCTTGATGGGAAAACAACAAATATGTATCTTCTTTTAATTTTAAATTATCTACAAGATTAAATGATTGTACCACCTTTTATTTAAAGCTTTTGATACAGCAAATGTACACAGTGGTCTTTTATTTGTAGTTTCAGAAATATCAAATATACAGTTAAAATATCCTCCTAATATTAAGATGCCTTTATAGTTATTGGTATTGAAATCCAAGTGTTTTTTAGCAGTTTATGTTTGAATGTCTGGGAACCAGTATAGACTGGCTAGGGTCCATATTCTGTTATAATATTTAACTATTACTAATCATAAGGCCTTCTTTATCTTCATACTTATAAATGATTTCTGGGTTAATCACATTTGTTTTTTATAAAATTGTTACCCCTTTTATCTTGGTCTTATAAGTGGATTGTGCCAATATCATATATTCCTTAGGATTCCACTTGTAATTGTCATTTGTTCTGAAATGAGTTTCTTGAAGGAAGACAGTTTGTGCTTTGTTCAGTTTTAAATATTTCAGTAGATTTGATCTCTTGCTAAGATTGTTTAAGCCATTGGTATTTAAAGATAATAAAGTTAAATCTATCTTAGGTTATTTAGACTATGTATTTTTTGTTTTATTGTGACTATTAAATATTTTCCTCTGATAACTATAAAGTATATGTTTGAACTTTTAAAGGAAATTATCAGTTTTATACTTTGAGTGTTTACCAATAAAGTAATGTTTTGGTCAGGCATACTAAAAATGTTTTTGTGAAATAGCAAATTTAAATTAATATATGTTAACAAAATTAAGATCCACACTAGCCATGGAATGAAAATCATTCCGAATCTGATGGATAAACCTAAGTCCATCAAATTATCACTCATACCATGACAATCCAGAATATCTGAGCTCCATAAATTTAATTATCATATGGAGAATATGTGTAATAGGAATAAGCAATATTTATGTTATTTTGAATAGATATAGTACTATTGTAGATTATACAGAATTCTAATACAATATAAATATCTACTTATTGTATAAGCAATTAATATTTACATGAAAGATAGATGACAAGCAATTCATAGTAAAGTAAGATGTATCATATATAAAAACCTCAGTAAAAGATTATAGCACACAATTATTTAACATATTCACCCTTATTGATGAAGTCTTTCAAAACATATTACTTAATGTAAATAGATGGTAATAATATTTATACCTAATGTTTATAATACAATGTATTTTACTGGATATATCTGAAGTTATATTTCATTATTTGCCAGCATTTAAGTAATCAATTTACTTGTTGCTAACTTACTTAAAGCATCAAATTTGTTTTATGTGAACATTAATGAAAGTTAATGCATTTTAATTATCAGTGCATCCCTCTTCCCCCATTTCCTACACATAAGGATTTTCATATCTGTCATTTCTTATTATAAAATGAGTGAAATTATAGGTTAAAAACAACAAATTCACTTATTGTGATTAATGATTACAAGTTCCCTTCCCATATTCATAAATTGCCATTTTATGGCATATACTGAAAGTTTTTAGATTTAAATGGCAACATTCTATGTTGTATAATCAGCAAAGGTTAAACTGAGTGATTATTGTCAATTTAATACTATTTGTTCAGAATGTGATTGTTACATTCTGTGACATTCCTAGTTCAGGTGTCTATTGTTTCCCTTGAACAACTTTATCAGTTTGATGTCATGTATAAAACATTAGTTACCTTGGTAACAGCTTCGGTATTATGCATGATCAAGATGGGATACAAAACCACAATTCAAACTAAAGCAATTATATGACTTGTTATGCACATTTACTTGTATGAGAAAATCATCATGCTTCCCCTTGATGTTCAATATAGTGTATGCCATTTATGACAAGTTAAAACAGTAGTGTTATTATACATAAGCCTATATTATTAAACTGAGTGCCTATTATCAAGTTAATACTATTTGTTCAGAATATTATTGTTACATTCTGTGACATTTCAAGTTCAGGCTTCAATTGTTTCTCTTGAACAACTTTATCAGTTTGATGTCACGTATAAAACATTAGTTACCTTGGTAACCAATTAAGTTTTATGTATGGTCAAGGTGGGTTACAAAAACTACAGTTCAAGTTAAAGCAATTACATGACTTATTATACATATTTACTTATATAAGAAAATTATCATGCTTCCCCTTGATGTTCAATGTAGTGTATGTCATTTATGACATGTTAAGACAGTAGTGTTATTATACACAAACCCGTGTTATTAAATCCTGTCTTTAACATCTAAATTCTGCAGACTGCTTCATCTTATATGACGATTATATATTTTATGTCTAGATTTATTAAAATCATACATTACATAACTATTGTGTGTGGGGTTTTTTTGTCTGTTGTTTAGTTATTTGAAAGACCACAAGCTGTAATGCTTATTCTTATTAGCTTCTTCCAAGCATGTTTATACAGTCCATAGAATTTAAATTATGAGACCCTTCTAGTTTCTTATTTGTTATAAGTATATTTCTATCCTTACATACACACATATCAGTACTTCAACCATGGGCAGCAATGCCTATCCAGTTTTGACAGAATACCATTCACTAGTTCATGTGGTATGTTTCCAGGCTGTTCTTAAAATATCTAAACCAATATTTGTTCTGTTCCATTTTGCCAGCCTGTTCCATGCAGTGGCCACTGTGCCAGTGAACCACTCAACACACCTTCCATTCCCACAGACATTTCCACGAAGGAAATCTGATGACTCTCTAGCACTTTACTGCAACCCCAAGCAACCCTAGAATCAGCTATCCCCGTATGCCCAACATGTCTGAGCAAGCTCACCTCCCAGACCACTGCAAAGGGTACTGCACAAGACCAAGTGCTCTTAGTCTTTCACAATAACTCAGACTTCCACTCTTTTGTATGTCCTTAATGTGTTTGGACCAAAATACATTTTAAATATAAAATTGCGCTTATTATTTTTATTTTTTAACAAGAATCAACTTATTAGACTAAACGAAGTGTTGGGAGACCATCAATATGTGTACGTGTGTTTTAAAACAGCCCTTTTATTATATATATATATATATATATATATATATATATATATATATATATATATATTTTTTAAACCAAAAACTTCATCACCGAGAATCATCTCGGAGGCTTCTCAGAGCCGTTAGGCATTATCGTCACTCTGTCTCCATTACCATAGCAACCTGGGAGTGTCTGTTTCTGGCATATTCATACATATTCAAACATATTCAAACATATTCAAATTCATATTCAAATTCATTCCTACATTTCAACAGTTGCCATCCAATTCACCAAAAGAGAAACTTAGTTAAAGGACAAATGGTTAGGTTGTCTAGAATTGTTAGCAATGATGAGGTTTTTTACCAGGAATTGGATAAACTTAAGAATATGTTTTTGGCTAGAGGCTACTCTGGTGAATTCATTTCAAAAATTAGTAACGAAATTACAACAAAAAGGTTTACATTTTATAAACCAATTATTCATCATGGCATAAAACTAAATGACACATCAAATTTATCAATAGCTAGACATGACACCTTTATTCTTCCTTATAACGACAGTTCACAACAGATTGTTAATGCTATACATGAATTTTGGAGTAGTGTTATAGAATCAGATCTAGAAGTTACGAGTATTTTAGGCAACAAACCGAAAATTATGGATGAGAATTCCTTGATTTGTTCATATTCAGTGACTCAATATATCTCCAAGTTACTTGACAAGAAAATTTTTGTATATCTCCATCAAAAGTGATATTTTTGTAGTTTAGTAGTTTATCTATTGATTTCTGATGTAATAATACAATTTTTCTATATTATTATACTAGTTTATGGAACTCCCAAAATTCACTGCTCTCAGTTGGCCCTCTAGGCTCCGCCCCCATTTTAACTTCTTTGACAGGGTTTTCACTAAAATATTAAAAATAAAGAATTTTAAACCTTGATGGATTTATAGATGAACATCTACTGAAAGATTTATTACAAAACATAACACATTTGAAACTCATTTAATTGCTTTTTCCTGTCAAGAAAATTAGAAAAAACTAATTGTTTCAGAATGAGCCAATCTAAGCCCTGTATACAGAACAGTACAATGAAAACAGGAATACAGGCTCCACTAAGTAACATCAGTGAGTTATCTGTAAAGACAGATAAAATTAGAAAACAAGATGGACAATTTTAAAAACGAATGTAAAAAAAAAAACAAAAAAGCAAGTTGATATGCTGAGTGAATCACTTAAACAACATTCATGAAAAATTTCCAGTATAGAAGAGGCAATGTCTGATTTTGATGGAAGATTACTTGAAAATGAGAATAACACTGAATTTCTTCTGAAACAAAACAACTTATTCCAGGAAAAAATAGAAGACTTAGAAAACAGAACTAGAAGGAGTAACATACGGATTTATGAGATTCCTGAAAAAAAGGAGACAGCATGATTCAATTCCTTAATACCTGGCTGTCTAAAACTTTGAATATGCCTGAAAGCTTTTTACTTTGGCATTGAAATGCAACATAGATTACTTTCCAACTCATCTTTAAAAAGAAAAAAAATACATCTTCTCCAAGGTCAGTGATTATAAGATTTGTCTCAAGTCATGATAAATATTTAGTCTTTAAAGCTGCATGCTCTAATTATCCAGTTAAAATTAAAGACACTACTATAATATTTGACAATGACTATTCAACATTAGTGATGTCAAAGAGAAAAGCATGTGTGCCATTTTGTAAAGCTTAAAGAAAAACAATACTAAAGCACAAACCTTGTTTCCAGCAAAAAGAAAGACTCACCTTCCAGAAGGAAAGAATATTTTTTAACACCTTGGAAGATTTAAAGGACTACATACAGAAAAATATAATTATATAAAAACAGAAGAAATGGACTAGAATTAATCAAATTCTTTGAAGAGAAATGCAACAAGAGATGGTCGGTTAATAAAAGATGAAAACAGTAAAAAACTGAAGAACAAATGAAAATCAATGTATTTCATGGCTATTAATTCTTAATAATTTAAAGAAGTGCTTGCATACTTATGACCAAGTGCTGAATATTTCTTTTAAAAATTAAACCATTTATTTATTTATTTCCCTACTTCAAATGGTTACTAGCTCCCTTTTCAAAATGATAGCATGTTTTTTTAACTATATATGAAATTAAAGCCACTTATTTTCATTTAAAGTTTAAAAGGTTAAACATTTCATGATATTAAAAGTTAATTACTATTTATGATGAAACGTATGTTAGGTGGCACACTTTCTGATATCTTGACGTTGTGCAATGTACTATTAAATATAGAAGAATATGCAAGAAATGACATAAAAGAAGCATGCTGAGTTACATTCTGGGTTCTTAAAATGGTCTAGTAGTGTGCTACTAATAGTATACTTGACATGCAATAGCACCCAGGAAAGACATGCTATGTTATAAACAAAGTATATAGGAATATAGCTTTTTACAAATATAAAATATATTATTGGAATGATATCAAATAATTAGAGTAACATTCACACTTTTACAAATTGCATCATACATTCTTTTAAAGCAAGTTAATATGCTATGTCTTAAAAAATGACAGTCTATTTTATATTAAACATCTTACACAAATAGTGATTACTGAAACTTTAAATGTTATTTCTTTAAATACAATAGATTTTTTAGTGGATAAAATACTTTAAAATGTTTTTGTTGTTTTTTTTTTATGGTTTGGAGGGGTTTGAGGGATTGGTATGTAATGCAGAGGTAGAGTTGATTTATCTTTGAGTGTTTTTGTGTAAATTATAACTGATGGACTGTTCAGTTTCAAAACCTTATCATGGAAAACAACTTTAAACAACTTAGAGCACTTTTGTGATGCTGCAGGAGTTCTGGAAATTCTAACTATTCAAGTTACTTCTTTTTGTGTAAAAGTAAATAAACATGATATTTTGAATCATATGCTATGATGTCAAAGAATATAATTTAGGTAATAAGCAAAAGACAGTGAATTACATTCTAAACTACTGACAGTTATTACATAGTTCTGAATGCTTACTGCTGATAGTATACTCAACATGCAATATCAGCCAGGAAAGTTATGTTATGTTATAAACAAAGTATAAAAATGTAGTTTCTTACATATATAAAAGTTATTATTGGAATGTTATCAAATAATTAGAGTAACATTCACACTATTAGAAGTTAAACCTGGATCACACACAACTGTCATTTTTTAATGCTATGTTTCCTTTAAAAAGTGACAGTCTGCTTTATGTTAAACATCTCATACAAATAGTGCTTACTGAATCATTACATTTTATTTCTTTAAATACAATAGCCTTTTAGTGGTTAACATACTTTAAAATGTTTATTTTTTTTTTTTTAGTGGTTTGGAAGGGTTTGAGGAATTGATGTATAATGCAGAAGTGGCTTGGATTCACTCATGAATGTTTTTGTGTGAATTGTAGCTGATAAACTGTTTGTTTGCAAGCTCTTGTCATGAGGACCAGCTTGAAGTAGATTAATTAGAGTCATGAGCACTTTTGTAATTCTGATTCTAAGACCTGTCCAGGTTACTTTTTCATGCCTAAAAGTAAATAATCATAACATTTTGAATCATGTGCTAAAATGTCAATGAATACACATTAGGTAATGAGCAAAATACAGTGAATTGCATTCTAAACAGCTGTCAGTTATTAAATAGTTTTGAATGCTTACAGTATACTAAAATGATAGTTTATATACTAGCCTAAAGAAAGACACTTGTGATAAAAAAAATTAGGATTGTATTTTTTCTGTTACTATCTCTTTTTAATAATTACAAAATGTGATTTCTCAGAACAATTTATTATGGAAAACTTGAATCTTAAAAGGGAAGATTTTTTTCAGATGTTTGTTCAGATACTATTAGACATAATATTTAAGGAAAATAGGCCCAATTCTAACAGTAGTACTAGATTAAAGGGTGACAAATATATAAGGGAAAATATAAATGTTTTATTTTATGATAATCTACACTAGGATTATAGCTAAAATATAAAACCTGGGAATATAGTAATAGTACAAGGCATAGTATACAAACAGAAACCGAAAGAGATCAGAATAAGCAAATATATATATAATTAAAGAATATAAAAAGGTCTACAAGGGAGGGAGGTCGGCATAGTGGTGAAGTTGATCAGCTTAAAGGCATAAGATGCAGGGTTTGATTCTCACATGGGCTAATTGCTGTGCTTGTAATGGTCCACAAGGGCAGTTGCCATGATACTAATTTATGAACTTATGATTCCATGAACAACTTTACACATATTAAATAAAACAGAACAAATATACAATCATCTGACCTATAAATTAATAGATATGAAAAATAACAACTGACTTCCTCCCTATAGTTGACCACGGAAATAATGTCAGATACAGGGAAAAGTGATTGTAGAGATGTTCAATTTGGTCACTTATAGTAAAGATTCTGAACACCTGTTTAACTTGTCTTAGTCATAATAACTCACCAATGAGTTGTTTTTTTTAAGATGATGCATACTAGAAATTTGAGACACGTTAATATGAATCAAAAGCATGAGCTAAGTGTTGTTAGTCTAATGGAGAGTTTGAGAGGTAGTTTGTTCATCTTTTTCAATAAAGCAGGAATATCTTATTCCATGGTAGAATGTTTTAGGGTTATATCATTAGGTGTTATTTAATTTGTTTCAAAAGTTTTGTGCATAGATGAAGATTTTATATTATTATATATGAAGATTATAATAAGTTCTGTACATAAATGTGAGCTCATTATACTTGTGCTTTTTCTCTCTTATATAAATGTCGGATTTTAAATGCATATCTATTAATATTAATGGATTGAATAATCAGGCAAAGAGGGGGAGTCTGTTCTAATATTTCCAATTATATAAAGCTCAAATAGTATTTATATGGGAAATACATTTACTTAATAAAGATGTAAATACATTTTCATTAAAGAATTATTTGGTTGTAGCAGGTTCTGGCTTTCTATCTAAAAGAAGAGGCAACCTCATTTTATGGAATCACTTAACATTAATGCCTAAAATAAAAAATACTTCTGTTGATAAAAAATGATATGTTAAGTATTGTTGTAATTGGGTTGAAAAGAAAATGCTATACATTGGCAAACTCTTATTGGATTCCACTGAGTTGGAGCTAAAGATGCAAAAAATTATTTAGACACTATAGCCTATTACATGAAAAGTGAAGTCATAATGTCTGGTGATTTAATTGTATTTTATCAAACACAAAATTCCACTTTAGATCAAAAGCTGAGAATTACATCTTCAGCCAGAAACTTAAATTTTATAAATCTCATGAATTTAAAGGATATATATGAGATAAGGAAAACAAACTCACCTCAATTATCCATTATTCATATAGATATGGGACACAAACATATATTGATACAATATGTGTCTCAATTTGTTATCACATATCAGAGAAGCTTTAATAACTTCTTATCCATTATTGGATCATAATGCTATACTCTTTCATATTATTTTAAAATTAAAAACGTAATACAACACAAGAGATTACCATTGTATATTATTAAAATAAAAAGATTCAATGATTGGTATGTTAAAGAAATCAAAACATTCCTAGAAATAAACATGCATGGTGAAGCACCTGACATTGTCCTGTGGGATTCACTATAGACTTACTTAAATGGAGTTGCAGTCTGGTATATTAGTAAAACAAGAAAATGGGACAAATAATTGAATACACTGCATGCCAAAATAGACACACTAAAGATAAATGTAAAACTAAATGACATAATCAGTCAGTCTGAACTTAAAAACTTAAATACAAAATATGTTGAAATTCTAAATCATAAGATTTCAGTAAACCTAGAAAAACTTAAACTTCAGGCATATTCAGTAAACCCCGTAAGCCTGCATAAACTTGATTTTAGATCAAATAAATAAACTAAATCATATCAAATAAATTATAACACATATAAATAATACAAAGAAAGATAAACAGATATTAAAGGTATTCTTGAGGGCTTTAAAATATTTTAAGAAAGTATAAATAATAATACAAATAACTTAGATAATGATGATGAAGTTGAAACTTTTCTAAGGGAAAATATAAATAATAAAATAACAGGTGAACAAAGAAAAAATGATATCCCATTCACTTTAACAGAACAAAAGATCAAATAAAAACATTAAAAAGTATTAAGGCACTGGGCTTTGATTTCCTTATAACAGAACTATATAAAATACTACTGGATGATGCCGTTAATATGTTAGATAATATCTGTAGAGAAATAAAAACAAGTGCTGAACCCCCCATCATGGAAATATTCCCTAGTATCAACTGCTTTAAAACAAGATAAGGATACTAAAAAGTGTTCATCATACAGACCCTTTTCACTTTTAAATGTAGACTATAAGATGTTTGTGTCCAGTTTAGCTAACAGAATTAATCTACTTATATGTAAACTAATTAACAATGATCAGACTGGCTTTATTTTAAATAGGCAAGTATAGGATACTATAATAAGAATACATACATTAATAGACTACGCAAATAAAAATAAAAAAGAACTTTCTATCATTACTCTCGATTTAGATAAGGCTTTTGACCGAGTTAATTGGTCATGCCTGGTTAAAACATTTAAATTGTATATTTTTATCACCTGAGCTAAATGCATTACTTTCTAAGTTATACAATAACTCCTATGCTTAAAATAGGTGCTTTTCTTTCAAATTCCTTTAAATTACAAAAAAGCACAAAACAAGGCTATCCATTATCACTTTTACTTTCTGGCATTAGCTATGTAACCCTTTGCTAATAGTATTAGGTCCAATAAGAACATTAATGGTATTAAAATAAAAGAAGATTTTGAACTAAAGATTCAACTCCTTGCTGATATTTTGCAAACAATAGGAAATATAGAAAATCCATTGGAGCATATAATTAGAACTATGAGTTGGTTTGAAGAAATCTTTAACTTAAGATTTAATCATAATAAAACAAGCACATTATTAATAAAAATAAAAAAAATCATACAAAAATATTCTAATTTCAACTGTAATAGCAATAAAATGAAACACCTTGTTATAACCATTATGTCTAATAATAAAGAAGTGATACAAACAAACATTTTAACTTTAGTCACAAACTGGAACAAATTCTTCTTTTACCATGGAAGAACAATTAATGCTTATTAAGATGGTATTTCTCCCTAAAATATTGTTTTTCTTACTATCTTTAGTACCAAAAATTGATGAAGGCTATAAATAATATTTTACTTAAATTTTTTGTTGGCATCCTAATAAACCAGGAGTTTCCTTTGGCACAGAAAAGGTTGGGATAATGGTGGAATAGGATTCCCTGATATTCAACTGCATGCTACTTCAACAACTGTAAAAGTTATACAGTTGTGGATAAATTCATCTCAGAATTCAGAATGGAAACAAATACATCAAGAAATATTATTTAGTGAATAATAAATATATCACAACCACTCATAAACAAATAGTCCCTAATATATGTATCTGGTTATTAAAAGATTTTTGCTAAATGGATTTACACCTTCTTCTCAAATTCTCAATTTAAATAACATTTCCTCGTTCCAAAAGTTTAGATATTCTAACCATTGTATTAAAGACAATATTTTCTGTTTCCAATTGCAAATACAAATGAATGATTATAATCTCATAACTTCAACAAAATGCTAGTATTGAAACAACAAAGTAACTTAATATATTGGCATCAGTCCTTAAATGGTACCAAAACAAAACAGGAGCAGAACCAACAAAGGAAAAATGTAAAAATGGAATAAAAATGGTCAGGCAGATGGCATATATCACATAAAAACTTTTAATACAAAAACAAAGCTAAAACTAAACAAAATGAAGTAAAAGATTAGTGCTTTCACATCAAAAACTAGATGAATCATCAGATCAACAGCATTAAAACAAATAGAGCATTTAAGGCCTTACCTTAGGCCACATGACTTAAGCACAGGTTTTATAGTTCAAACACCATAAACTGAAAATGATGCTCAGTCCCTTCCTGCATTTCATGTTTAGATAAAGCATTCTTGTCATCATGTTTACTGATATAATAGAGATGCTCTCTAATGCTATCTCTGAGGCACCAATTAGTCTTGCCAACTCCAATGATGTTAAGTCGATTTGTGTTATAATAAGGAGACATTGGCATATTTTTGGAGATGAACAGAAGTGTAAGACTGTTCTGAGTACACAGCCTTTTCTCTTTTAGAAATAGTAAAACTTTAAAGGACAGGCTATGTTATAAGAAACTGACTTTTGAACCTGTGCGTTCGTATAATGCTAATAAGATTGGGACATTTCCTTGTAAGGGTTGAAGCATGTGTAAGTTTATCAGAACTGACAATCAGTTTTTTCATCCTGATACCACTCATTTTATTTTAATAGATATGCTGATATGGTTCTTTTAATGTTGTATATTTGGCTGTGTGTAACGTCTGCCAATAATTTTATGTTGGCAAGACTAATCGGTGCCTCAGAGACCGCATTAGATACCATCTCTACTCTATCAGTAAATATGATGACAAGAATGCTGTATCTAAACATGTAATGCAGGAAGGGACTGAGGATTGTTTTACATTTATGGTGCTTGAACTTGATTATGTCAGGTCTAGAGGGGGCGACATCAGGACTCATACTGGGTGCACTGAGATTAAATGGATGAGTATCTTACAAGGCCACTAGGGGCAAAGGATTGAATGATTTTATAGCTGTGAAACCTGTGCTTAAGTCACATGGACTAAAGTAAGGACTTAAATGCTCTGTTTGCTTTAATGCTGTAGATCTGATGAAGCATCTAGTTTTGATGTGAAAGTGCTAATCTTTTACTTTATTTTATGTTTACTTTAAGCTTTGTTTTTATGTGATATATGCTGTCTGCCTGACTGTTTTCATTTCAGTTCTTACATGGTACTGATATATATATCTATATATATATATATATATATATATATATATATATATGTATATATATACAGTTTAAATATTAAGGTCCAGATACAATCAAAATGCTGAGAATTGGTTAATTTTACAAATATTTAGAGACTTTGTGAACACAGAGATTAATAACATATTTAACCATTTAACTTAGATAAGACAATGTTCCTCAAATTGTTGGAGCTCTGAATAAATATTAATAATAATGCCCTTAGGGCAAAATAACATACCCAACACACTAGTAATAGGTGACTCTATAATCAGGCACACTGATGTCCCACTCACAAGGCTGAACAAGAAGAAGATTACTGTTAGCTGCCTGTCAGGTGCCATGATCTTCCACATAACACAAGCACTCAGGTCACTCCAGAACAAGTACAAATATGACTCTGTCATTATCCATGTTGGTGTGAATGACCTGAGCCATACCTCCCTGGACTACGTGAAAAGAGACATGGAGGAGCTCTCTGATCACGTAGCCCAGGCCGGTATGACCCTGACCCTGAGTAGCATCCTGCCCTCACCAAGAATGATACCACAGTATAGAGAAAAAAATTATCAACTTCAACAATTGTCTAAGCTTCAGGTATCATTCAAAGGGGATCCAGTGTCTGTCAGCCTGGGATGACATGCTCGACAAGCCACGCTGCTTCGCTAGAGACTGCTTGCACCTGTCACCCTTAGGCTTTCGAATACTGGCCAAGGCTCTTGCCACCCTCCATAGTGCCTATTTTAGGCAAGGCTCAAAAGACAAACCCACTGCCGTAAATAACGCAAGTAACAAAAAACTGAGGGTAATGCTACTCAATGCCAGAAGTCTAAACCTCAAAATGGACACACTTGATGCACTTCTCAGTATGGAGAAAATTGATATATGTGCAGAAACAGAAACCTGGTTTAAGGCTCCAAAGAGCACCCCAGCACTACCAGGCTACAACTCATACCATACATTTTAGTTACAAAACCTCGACCAAAATACAAAAGCGGGGGAGTATCCATATTCATCAGGGATAGCCACACCTGCAGGTTAGTGGCACAGCATGATGCTTCAGAGGTCATCCATGTGCAACTAACAACAGGCAAAACTGCTATTCAAATTATAGCTTGCTACAGATCACTCACCATGTCCCAGGACCCCCAATCTGCATTCCTGGAAACACTGGGAAACATAAAGGTCCTACCAAACACCCTGCCATTGGGTGATTTCAATTACCCAAACATTAACTGGGAGAACTAAAGTACAAACTTCCTTGCCCAACATTTCCTGGAATTTATAAACTCAAATGTCCTGGATCAACTGGTCAACACCCCCACCAGAGGGGACAACATTTTGGACCTGGTCCTCACCAACATGGGCGAATGGAGTTCCACACCGGACATCAAGCCCTTGTTGGTTAGATCTAACGATAAACTAATCACTCTGGATATCCACACTCCGCCACCACCCCCGGTTAAAGAAACCACCGTGAAAAACTTTTCAAAAGCAAACCACGTTACTTAAGACCGAGGTGGAAAGTTTCAAAGCCCCCATGCTAAAGGATAATACTGTCCAAGCTGCAAAATCCTTTACTAATGCACTCTATGGGCACCTACAAGAATGCATGGATCATGCTATTCCAAACAAAACTAAAACTCACTCTTCCAAGAAAAGGAAACCAGTCTGGTGGACCCCTGCCATAAACAAGCTATACAATAGAAGGAGGAAACTAGTACATAAAAGAGTAAAATCCCAAGAAGGGAAGACATCCCTGATCAGTATCAGCAAGAAACTACATTCCCTCATAAAATCATCCAAGGCTAGCTTTGAAAGAAAAATTGCCATGGACTCCAAAGATAACCACAAGTCATTCTTTAGCTATGTCAAGAATCTAAGTGGCAATTCTCAGATCTGTTCAGAGTTAGTGCAGAATGGCACAAAATACATTGAATTGACCAATATAGCCAACATCCTGGCAGATAGGTTCAGTGTAAACTTCACCCCCCTCTCACCCCCAAAAGGGCCAATACCTATACAAGAAAAATGTAGTGCCTCTGAAATCATAGACACTCAGGTTAAAACAGCCCTCTCCAAAGCCAAAAACACAGCATTAATGGGACCAGATGGTGTCCCAGGCTGCGTCTCACACGAGCTCAAAGATGAACTAACTCCTCACTTAAACACACTGTTTAAACTCAGCCTCTCAAGCTATGTGCCCACAGAGTGGTGCACAGCAACAGTTATTCTGCTCCACAAAGGTGGAGCCACAATGGACCCAAGGAACTATTGCCCTATAAGCCTGACTAGCTTGGTCTGCAAAGTTATGGAGTGCATCATCATGGATCTCATTAACAGAGACATCGGGAACCTCCAAACACTGATCCCTACCCAGTTCAGCTTTGCTAAGGGCAGATCATACATCCTAAACCTGATGGACTTCTTTGAGACAGTTACCAAGGCTATAGATGAGGGAAAGGTAGTCCACACAGCCTACCGAGACCTTGCAAAGGCCTTTGACACCATTCCCCACTCAGGTATTATAGACAAGCTCACCAGCCTGAACATAAACCCCTACATCACAAGATGGGTTGCCAACTGGCTCATGGACAGAACCCACATGGTAAGAGTTGCAGGAGCTAGGTCTGTACTCTAAACCGGTTACAAGTGGCACTTCCCAAGACTCAGTCCTAGGACCCCTCCTGTTTGGCATATACATCTCAGAGGTACAGGCAAGCACAGGAGGAATATGGCTGACCAAGTTCGCAGACAACTGCAAACTAGGGGCTATAATTGACTCTCTGGCTGGCACAGACAGCCTCCAAAAGGGTATCACTGAGACAGATACCTGGTGTCAAAACCATGGCCTCAAGCTAAATGCCAAAAAGTGCATAGTCATCCCCTTTGGAAAAAACAAAGTATCCACAAACTATGACATAGGTGGTGGCCCCCTAAATACGGAAGACGTAATAAGGGATCTGGGGACCCAAGTAGATAGCAGCCTCGCCTTTGATAATCACATTGCAAAAGTGGTTAGAAAATTCTTCTATGTGGCTCACCTTATCACAAAAGGGTTTGCATCCAGATTGAAAGAGGTAATTAGGGCTCCTCGACGCATCACTCATCAGACCCATCATAGAATACAATGCCCCATTTGGGATGTACCTTACAAGACACCTGCAACAACTAGAATGACCACAAAAATACCTCACCAAGAGGATCACTGGCCTCAAGCAGATGCCCTATGCAGCTCGACTGAAGAAACTCCAGCTGTACTCAGTTTCATACTGCCTACTCAGAGGTGATCTCTGCCTGACATACAAGGTCATGTCCAACCCAGAATTGATGGACATACTCCACCTAAAGAAAACTATATCCCATCAAGCCACATGCTTCAAGGATCTGAACCTCACCACAAAAATAAATAGGACGTGCTGGAGGGATAGATTCCTGTCCCTGAGACTTCCCATGCTTTTGAAAAAGATGCCAATCTGCATTAGGCAGAACTCCTCACTAATCCTCTTCAAGAGAAACCTTGATGAGTGGATGGGAAACAGAAAGTTTACCCCAGGGATCACTTCAATGGCTCTGCTGAACAGAGGCATACGGAACTAATCTAAGGGGGCGGCGAAAGCCAACACATTCTGGCTAGGCTTATAAATGCCTTCGGGCAGATAGCCTAGTACCTACCTATGAACCTATGAACCTATAATGGAATGAAAAATAAATCATATCTGTCACAAATTTATAAAATTTTTAAGTTAGATTTCACATATTTAGAAATTCCTATTGGAATCACTCCTCAGAAATTAATAATGAAAACTTCTCTGAAGAATACAAGAAAACAATATTAAACTCTACAGATAAAACTACATCTTTATTATTTTGGAAAATTTTCACTTGGAAATGTTTAAACAGAGCTTTTGTCATGCCTAACAAAATTTAAATTATGTATAAATCAAATAATATTAAATGCTGAAGATGTGATTCTGAAATAATAGATGATTGGATACAGATGGTATATGGATGTGATGTCATGTTCCCCTTTAAGAAAAGAAATTAATAACTTCATTCAAGTTCAATGGTCAGATAGATGTAATATTTCTAAATCTTTAGTTTTATTTAATGCTCCAGTTCCTAAGGTAATTAAAAAAAAGTGCCTGTTTTTTGGTCTTTTCTTGCTATAGCCAAAAAAAGTAATTACTAAAAACTGGAAAAGTAAAGTTACCCCATCTAGTGTTGAATTTATTAGTATGGCAAAAATTGTTTGCAGTAGTGAATTGCATACTATAAAGATGAGAACTTCTAATATTACACAATCATATAAATATTGCTTTAAACTTAAAGACCTGCTTGAAAAATGTTAATTGTTGTTCATATTTATAACTCTGATGTATTGATCAGCTGTGGACCTGTGTAAATAGTTGTTTGTTCTGTAATTGATTTCTTTATTTATTGCTTTAAAATAAAAAAAGGAAAGAAAAAACAAAAAAAATGAAAAGTAGGAAAGAAGTGAAGAATTTATAAGAGATAAACAATGTTTAATGGGGTGGACAGCAGACAGCATCTGTGGAGATGGATTCTAAATGTAAAATAACAGAAGGAAATAGAAAGGAGACAAGAGAAGAAGACAGAATAGAGGTGGTGTGACAAAACAGAGACGCCAACAAACTGACAGGAAAGAGGAAACACAACAATGTCAGTCCAATGAGGTAGGAATGAAATAAGAGCACTGTAACTGAAGAGAATGGTACTGAAAAGGCATAAGAAAAACATACAAAGGGTTTTTGGAAATTATAGAGTCATAGTTAGGTTATGAGTGCATGCCATGCTGCGGTTATAAGACCTCTTATCAGTTTACTCGCAGCCTATTTAAAGATTGCACTGGAATAATTTTTCTAACTGATTTATTAAGGTTCTTGCATAACGTTTTTATACAGTAAATGATTGGAATGCCTCCATCCCAATTATTGATGGGACTACTTGATCAAGGTGGGCAACAGACATACAAATGCTATGGGTGAGAGTCTACCGTTGTAAGATTTGGCTTAAGACAGTACATTTGGAAAGAGTACAAAAGCTTATGTGGTAACAATCTTACTTGCATTAGGTGGCAGGGTAGCTGAAGCAAGTAAAGATTCCCACTGGAGACACTCCACTAGTAAACAGAATGCAAGAAGCACACTTTAAACCTAAGTCTGTTTGTTCCAATTTGTGTTAAGTATATGAAACATACAAAAGACTGGGAACAAGGACACTTGTGCATTGATATTCAGCTTTGCTCTCTCATAAAAGCTTTTACTATATAAAACATAAGTTTTATCTTTATTTGTTTTGGCAAAAGAGTTTTTATAATGTATTTATTTTATTTTTATTTTTAAATGAGCCCTGACACTTTCTATTGGGCTTTGTTCTTAAAAAAAATAACCTCTGCCTAGGGCTGTAATGTAAAAAACAGTTAAGCATGTTTTACTAAATGCAAATGGTAACCATGTTTTGGTATGATGGCAGAAATATAAGCTATTAATGATCAACACTGAAAGGCATGATCATAAAATAATGACTGCTAGCATAAACAGGGAAAAGATAAAAATCAAATTCAGAAATATAGCCTGGACCAAATGGTGAACATCTAAAGCCTCCCTTGACCAAGGTAGATATCGTCAACTTAGAAATGATACAGAAAGACTCATTTTGCTAGATAAAAAAACTACTACCAGAACCTCCAATTTAAACACCAAAACAATCCCCAAAAGTTTTGGGCAGGTGTTAATCGACTTCTTCATCCAGGACAATCTACTACCCCAACCCCATCAAACTACACCCATAAATCCCCGGAAACTGTTGCCACTGCCTTTAATAACTTTTTCACTGAAACTATTCAGTCCTGAGGTAACCAACATGCTCCCACCCACTCTAACTCTACAACTAACACACCCACTTCTCATCCCCACCTTTAACTTCTAACCTGTTTATACCACTTTTATCCAATCCCTTATCAAAAAACTAAAACCAACCACCCTTTCTGCTGACCTCCTTCCTGCAGAGCACCTACAGAAAGCTGCCAAAGCCATAGCATTTCCCATCTCTATCCTAATAAATAGAACACTAACTGATGGAACTATCCCTTCAATCTGGAAAATATCCCATGTTATCCCACTCCACAAAGGTGGAAGTTCAACAGAACTGTCCAACTATAGATCCATTGCCATTCTCTCACCACTAGCCAAATTAATGGAAAAGTGCATTCATAAGCAGCTTATGGACTATCTCATTCAGAACAGTCTGCATGCCAACTCTGAGCATGGCTTTAGGGCACATCACAGCACCACCTCCACCCTCCTTTCTTTTACAAATACCATATTCCAAAACAGGAACAACAACAGGCTATCTTCAGCCCGATTTCTAGACCTGTTGAAGGCCTTTGATATGGTCAACCACAAATTACTCATCCATTCCCTAAAATCCATCTCCCTAGATAACCACGCTATTCAGTGGTTCCTATCCTATCTGAATGGCAGACAACAGGCTGTATTATGGCAGGGCAAACTGTCCACTCTGCTACCTGCTACCCTTGGTGTCCCTCAGGGCTCTATTCTAGGTCCTCACCCTTGGTGTCCCTCAGGGCTCTATTCTAGGTCCTCACCCTTGGTGTCCCTCAGGGCTCTATTCTAGGTCCTCACCCCTGGTGTCCCTCAGGGCTCTATTCTAGGTCCTCACCCCTGGTGTCCCTCAGGGCTCTATTCTAGGTCCTCACCCTTGGTGTCCCTTGGGGCTCTATTCTAGGTCCTCACCCTTGTTGTCCCTCAGGGATCTATTCTAGGTCCTCACCATTGGTGTCCCTCAGGGCTCTATTCTAGGTCCTCACCCTTGGTGTCCCTCAGGGCTCTATTCTAGGTCCTCATCCTTGGTGTCCCTCAGGGCTCTATTCTAGGTCCTCTACTCTTTTCTATCTTCATCAACAATGTTCATACTGCCATCCCTGATGCAACCTGCATTCAATATGCAGACGATTTTACCCTGATCTGTACAGCCTCCTCCCCTTTAGACCTGCAAACCTTAACACAAAACACATTTAACACAGTTGAAAATTGGCTCTCCAATCACCGTCTGTTGCTAAATCCTAACAAAACTAAACTGCTCCTCTTTACCCCCACCAGTAGCTCTACCCCATTTTCCTTCACCATAACATCCAATAAAGGTACCTCTATCTCTCCAGATGACCATACTAAGCTTTTTAGGAGTAATAGTGGACAATAATCTCACATTTGATCTGCATATCAATAAAACTATAAAAAACATTAATAAGAAGCTTGACTCATTATATAGAAGCAAAACTTTTCTAACTCCATTAGCTAGGAATGCAATCGCCCGCTCACACCCACTCTCTACCCTTCTATTTTCCTCCTCCATACTCTACAATTTGAGCAAAACTGAACTTAGTAAGCTTTTTCACTGTTGCAACCATATTGCCAGATTTGCTATAGAGTCAACATATAGGACACATCACTGTCAAAACCTCAGTCTTCTCGGGTGGCTAGAACTGCCTAGCCTACATCAGTTCAATCAGCTTATAGTAGCACACAAAAATTCTGTACTACCCTGAAAATACTCTGGCACTTAAAAATATCATAAAGCCATACAGAAATTCAAGGCAATTATGATCATCCAATAAGCTGTTGGTCCAAACCCACAAAGCCATTAACTCAGCCGGTAACTGCCTGTTTGCCAACGTCATTGGTAAAACTTGGAATTCACTTCCATCTAACCTTACCCTCGAACCTTCTTTAAGTCTCTTCAAAAAAGGCTTCAAACAGTATTTTAAAGAGCACTGGCTTTGTCCTTGTACTAACCCTGATTAATCAGTATTTATTCAATGCCTTATTTAAATTAATATTGTACGTATATCTTGCTCCTAATAACTTGTTTTTGTATACTATTACACACTGTGTATATTGTGAATACCTACTAGAGGGCTTTGTAAATCTGTTTGAGTCATATCTGTTATGTTCTATCTGTATTATCTGGAGCTTTTTTCCCCGGGCCTCTGCTGAAAAAGGACATATATCTAGTCGGACTATCCTGGTCAACAAATGTAAAATGAATATAAATAAATGAAATTCTGTAACACTAATGAAGTGCTTCTCTGAACACCACCCCCCCACACCAAATGTGAGGACATAGATCCACACACTACTACTAGTACATATTTATACTGACTGTTCTTGGAATTATGAAATTGTCTGAGACACCACAATGTAAATCTTAATATACATATCACATCAATTGCAGTTGTTTGCACATATTTTAAGTGTTAACTGGAAATTAGTCACACTTCTCCCTTGCACCATGTTTTCTAAATGTGTATGTATTATAATAAAAATATATAATGTATATTATAATATATAATGTATTATAATATAAATCTGAGACTGTAACCAGTTCTGAATGTTCTCAGAGCAGAATGTTTAGTCGAATTTGTTCATACCGTCACACAGCCATCTGCACCTTGTACTACTCTAGACAAAGCATAATGATCCGGTAACAAACTTACCCATACACTTTCAGACTTAAACTTTAAAATCTAACTGAACAGAACAACAATAACATCTAGATTTAATACCTGGGCATTTCCCAGATTATGGAACAATGCCCCCTTGAAGTAAAGAGATTCTGCAAAAATTATAATATTAAAACTCATTTAGATTTGTGGATGGGAGATAAGGAATATTATCAAAACTGCAAAAAATAAGTGTATTAAAATGGCTTAAGGCTGAAAAAAAAACTGTAGATTGCATCTTATGCTCTTATAGTATTTGTTACCAGAGTAAATAATAATGGACCATGTATTAAGCCTTATGGAAGTCAGCTAAGACATGTGACCTCTGCCCATCATATCAAATACATGGAAGATTAAGACCTTCTTCCAAGTTAGCTTCAAAGCAATTAGAAGATCAAGACAGGTCAATATCAGTATTGTGATCAAAAAGACATGAAGGCCAGCATTACGTATGTTTAGCTGTGAATGCAAACATTCTGTTAGGTAAACGAAAGCAATGGGGTGAAGTATCTTTGCCATGTCCGGGCCTGAAGCCAAGATGGGAGTTTAAGAAAATTACTGTTGTTTTAGAATTTTATGAGCTGAGTTTGATAGGCATTAGCAACTTGCTGAACACAAAGTAACGCGATGTATTATACTAAGAACTGCAAACTAAATGACTTCAGAAATAGCTTGTGCCAAGAATGTCTTAAAAGAAGTGGCAACTTCAGTTTCTCCTCAGAGATGTATACTTTGTGAAGGAAGACAGCTATGCTTCAGCCACCATCAAGAAGAATGTGTTTCTCTACTTTATCATTTATAATCTCCACTCCAGTTTTCACAGTTGTAATGGAAGCAGTATGCTACATGGGGTTTCTGCCAGGAGATCGTCTCAACCTACAAAACGAAGATGCAGCAATATTTTTAATTAATACACTTCTTCTGGTTTAACAGACACATTTAACCCATTTTCCTTTCATTCTGGTATGATAATTATCATTATAATTTCTTGAAGATACCAAAGCATTCCCCTGGCTGTGACTCAGATGATCTAGATTTGATTAGCAGCTTTAGCACTGGAGGAGCTGACCATGATCACCTAACTCTTGCCTACACATAGAATGGATAGCAATGCAGTTTTCTACAAGCCCAACACCTAGTGGATGCTGGGTGCACCAGCAACACAACACCACACACATGAAACAGATCAGTAACCACCATGCAGCTTACATCTAACGATGCATGTAGATGTGTAAATATGCTTGCTTTCAGTCATGGTACTGTTGAAATACCAATCACCCAAAGATGTAGTGCTGGTAATAAGGACAAAATAACAACAGGAAACTCTGATTACTGTATGTATAATGGTACCAGTCAGGGATCTGTTAGGCAACATGCAGTAAGGAGAAAGGGGCAGACATAAAAATAGTGTACAAATTCACTGATGCAATAGGAAATGTGTGTTGTTAATACAAGCAGTTATCATTTTACTTAACACTGCTACTGAAAGGATATGTAACTTTATCAAAAGAAATACTATGTTATATATAGCTCTACTTCCTTGGTCCATTGTGCAAATGTAATGCATTATTTTTTGTTGCTGATGAACTGGGTTAAAACATAGACTAGGGTCTTGCTGTGGGCTGTCCAGGAGAGACCTGGACATCTTCTCCCATGCCTCTGCCAAAACTTTGTGCATAGTTCAGATAACTGTCCATCAGGTAGCCATGAGTCAGCCACTACTCAACAACAGTAACACACACACACACACACACACACACACACACACACATACACAGACACACACACACGCGCTCACACACACACACACACACACACACACACACACACACACACACACACACACACACACACACACACACACACAAGTACCTTCATGAAACATGTCTTTCTGAAGAAGTCTTGATAATAAATAAGACGAAAGCGCTAAAGTACTATAAGAGTTGTTGGTGTCATTTACCATTTTTTGAATGCTGTTATTGTCACGAAGTTCATTTCTTAGTTAAAATTTCTTCTCTTTGTTCATTTTTTTTTTTGAGTGCGGTTAATTTTAGTTGTAAGTCTTCTACTCTGTGTGACAGTATGGCAGGAAACATAGCACCCAACTCAGGCTCTAGTAGCCAACCAAAGACAGAAGCAACCATGAAACATGTCTTTCTGAAGAAGTCTTGATAATAAATAAGATGGAAGCGCTAAAGTACTACAAGAGTTGGTGTGATTTACTATTTTTTGAATGCTGTTATTGTCACGAAGTTCATTTCTTACTTATTATATATATATATATATATATATATATATATATATTTATATATATATATCTATATATATATATATATATATATATATATATATATATATATATATATACGGGTCTACTTCGACCCACCAAATCCACACTTCTATGAAACTTAAATAAGTGAGCTGAGTTCCACGAAAGTGCATTTCAATGAAAATGTTCTTTCATGAAACTCAGTACACTGAACACAAATAAAATAGACATACACAGAATGCATTCCCCACTACTTGTATATACTAACTCCAAGATCGCACTATAGTGGGGAAAAGGGAATATTCCCTTGTGTGTGTGTGTCTGTGTGCGTGTGTGTGCGTGTGTGCGTGCATGTGTGCGCGCGCTCGTGTGTGTGTGTGTGTGTGTGTGTGTGTGTGTGTGTGTGTGTGTGTGTGTGTGTGTGTCTATCTAGTGTGCATGTAAAATGTTGAATATGTCAGTGATAGAAAATTAGTTGATGCTTCGTGTTTGAACACTTTACTGGTTGTTTAATGGCAATATCATTGAGTTTTGGGTTATCAGTTCTTAGTATGGATAATTTGCCTAAATTTTAACTGCTGAAGAAGTAGTCTTGAAATGCTGTGGTCAGTTTGTGCTGTGTGAATTTTATACTTTGCATTTATCTTATGTATACTTTGATTTTATTCTTGGTTGCTGAATCTCTGCCATTGTACTGCATTTGTTTGGAAACTTCAGCAGTGCTTTTTAGCTCAGGGAAAAATGTACTGTTGCATAATATTCACTTTTTATTTGCTGCATGAAATTGATTAGTTATTAAAACTCTAATTGAAATAATTTGCTGTTATTAATATTTGATTCTCTTTAATGGATGGATCAGTAATGGGTGAAATCCAGAAACATCAATAATATACATAGTGTAATCCATGCATTATGCCAGAATGTTGCAAAGTGTGGTATAATATGCAAATACAACACAGAGCAACAGATAACTTCAAACTAACATTATTGTCCACCACACAATAGTGATATTCAAAAATGATTCTCTCCAACAGCACTAACTGGCTAATGTGGGTCAGACAATTAGCATAACAGATGTAATTTCTGATTCATAGACATGATATAGCCACAAAGAGAATCTCCTGCTTGGTGGCACATTACCATGTCTCCGAACTGAGTCCTGCACAATCAAATCTGACCACACTGGAGTTCTCCTTAACAGCTGACTTATTAAGGTAGCATAGGCACCAATCAACATGGGTATGTATATCCATGCCCCCACATATAAGACCCACTGACACTCACAATCACAGCAGTGCCGATTCACAAATTCAAATATGTGCTAACCATCAATAACACTAACAAATGCATTCACAGCTGCTTCCCAGTACTTGGTTCCCGTACTATAACTTGCTAGATATACACAGACAGAGACACATCAATTAAACTGAATTCCTTTCGGTCATACAGATACATACACACACACACACACACACACACACACACACACACACACACACACACACACACACACACACACACACACACACAGACATACACACACACACACACACACACACACCCACGCACACACACTCGGCTCTGCAATAGTTGCCTGGGTACAAGCTACAACCAGCCCCATAGACAGAAATTTGTGTACGCCATGAAAAGATGACCTATACTTCTTCCTCCATGAGAAAAAAATGCAATCCAGAGCTGCTGACTTTTCGAGGAGAGAGAACATGGCTAATTAGGAAGTAATCTGCACCATTAGATTTCCTGCACCAGATTAACCAGCTATCCACACATAGCCCTACAGAGTTATCTTCGGTACTACATTTTCAATCATTTATGTTCTTGTAATAAACTGTAATATGATGTTATCAATGAATCACTGATACAGTGTAGCAGTTAACAGTTTCTGTAGTGCATACATTGGAACCCTCTCCCCAGACCTCAAAAAAAAAATCAATAAATTAGCTCACAAAGACATTTCTGTTCAGCAAAAAGTAAATAATGACAAACATAATAAATAAATACTTGTTATAAAAGGTAATAACAGCCTTAATATAAAACTTTCTGTCTCCCTAGTTCAAGGAAAGGTGTACTTCAGTACATATCAACAAATCAGCAGATAAGATTCCATCAAGGTACTACAATATACAATTGAATGACAGAGAAACTTCAGAAGTACAAAACCCGTACAAGGTAAAATCAATTGTTTGAGCAATGCATGTGAAAAATCTAGTGCATGACAAACTTAATCTTGGCTAATGCAGATTTGCTGCCTTATTTCATGCTTGTCAAACTATATCTGCACATATGAATTTTAGGAAAATGCAAATATGTATATGAGTTATTACCATAGCAAAATTCCAATATTTGGGGAGAACATATAAAAAGAGGATGGCACCCATTAGGAATGTGCTAACAGTGTATAAGAAATACGTGAAATCATTCACCAGTCTGCAGTCTGATACAGGTGAGTTATAGCAGCCTAAGTCCAATAGGGCCAGCTGCGGACAGTGGATGCCTTAGCCATCAGCCTGCTAGATGATTTAGAGTAGAAGGCCTGGAGACTGCCCATGCTGATAAATGTATCTGTATGAAAACAAAGCATATTCAAAAGTAAAAAAAGGGAAGATGGCTTGCCCTTCCACAGTGCTGGTGAGATAGTAGACATATCACTGAGAACCAAGGGATATAGCATGCTTGCCAAAGACAATTAGGACAAATATTAGGGCAGTCAAAGTTAAACCACTCTAGTTGCTGACTAAAAAAGGAAAGATCTCTGCCATCCCCATCTTACCCCCAATATGGGATTAAATGGTGGAGGATGCAGGCAAATCTTAACAGAATGACAATGTCAGGGAAAAAAACAAAACAAAACAAAAAACAATAACCAAGTATGTCTGAGCATGAATTAAAATCTCACAAATGAAGTCTATTATTGCATATATTATTGTTTCAATTGACTTGAGCTTGACACATACTATGTTACCAAACTGTACAAACTTGAAAGCTTCTGTCATCTATACTAGAGAAATTAGTTGTACAAGAGCTGAAATGCTGTGCAGTCCTGAGGAAAAGTATTCCTGTAGCACTTACAGATTTATTTGTTTCATTTTCTTCACAGAATAATCCATTCACAGTGGGGACACAGGAGAAAACTCTAAGAAAGCTACAAACACAAACAAAATCTAATACAACAGGCATCATCTGGACAAACACAAGTGAGTGGAGTCATAACAAACATGAATGGACAGTAAACATAAGGGAAACTATTGGAAGAAGGACATTTGATGACGGTATGTGATGAAGTTCATTCATTCCATAATTTCAGGAGTAGCAGTAAAAATAAACAAGTAAATAAAGCACGGTGTAAGGAAAGTAAGAAATAAACTACATTTAAACTGTTTATTATAGCTTGAATATGGATGCCACGGTGGTACGGCGGTAGCGTTGTTACCTCACAGCAAGAGGTTCTCCTGTTCGATTCTCGGCTGGGCTTGGGAGTGCCTTCTGTGTGGAGTCTGCATGTCTTCCCTGCGGTTAGGTAGCATTTGAAAGACATGCGTGCATAAATGGGCGTGCCTTCGTTGAAGGTTGAGTGCCAAGCTGGCATTTTGTAAAAATCTACTGTCAATCATTAGTGGACCGGAGTCCCGCTGTGGCAACCCCTTACTGGGAAAAGCCAAAAGACAAACAACAACAACATTATAGCTTGAATATGAGTGCATGCACTCCAAACTCAACATCAGGATAAGTTTTTTAACTACCTTTGCAGTTATTTAGCATTAAGCAGTTCTTCTTACAATAATACATAGCTTACATGAATGGAAGAAGAACATGGAAGGTGGGCATGGCCAAAATGGTGAGCAGTTAACAGCACTGTTTTTTTTTCCAGCTCTGATTCATTTTAATATCCATGACAGGATTAACTCAGAGCATTTCAAAACTTGATGGCTTTATAGTTGAACATTTGCTGAAAGATGTACTACAAAAATAACACATTTGAAACTGTTATATATATTTTTTACTGTCAAGAAAACTCGAAAGAACTTATTGTCTAAGAATGAACCACTATAAGATCAGTGTACAGGACAGTACTATTAAAAAGAGACATACAGGCAATATTAAGTAACATCAGTGTGTTATCTGTAAAGACAGAAAAATGAGAAAGCAAAATGGACAATTTTAAAGAGGAATATAATAAACAAGTTGAAGTGCTGAGTGAATCTCTTAAACAATAATCATCACAAATTTCGGGTATAGAAGAGGCAATGTTTAATTTTGATAGAAGATTTCTTGAAAATGAGAATAACACTAGAATTTTTCTGAAGCAAAATAATTTATTCCAAGAAAAAATAGAAGACTTAGAGAACAAATCTAGAAGGTATAACATCAAGATTTATGGGATTCTTGAAACAGAAGAGGGGACAGTATGATACAATTCCTTAATACCTGGCTGCATAAAACTTTGAACATGCCTGAAAGTTTTTTCCCTTGGTATTACATGGCACATAGACCACTTCTCAACCCATCTTAAAAAAACAAACAAAAAAAAAAGAACACCTTCACCAAGGTCAGTGATTGTAAGATTTTTCTCAAGTCAAGATAAGTATTAAGTTTTAAAAGCTGCATGGACTAATTATCCAGTTAAAACTAAAGACAATACTATCAGATTTGACAATGACTGTTCAATTTTAGTGATGTCAAGGAGAAAAGCATGTGTGCCACCAGTGGCGGCTGGTGACTTCAAATTAAAGGGGGGCTGCAGGAGACAGCTGAATGGGTGAGGCCAATGGGAAGGGGTGTAGCCAACTAGAAAGGGGTGGAGCTATGCTCAAAACCACAACAACTGGAACATTAATTAAATATGCTGCCCTGGGTGCCAAACCATCATTACGAGAGTCCAATCAAGACAAAATGAAATGTAGAAGAAAAAATATTTCAATGCATCGGCTACATGACAGCTTACTTAATATCTAGATAGAAATGCAAAGGTTGTGAGGCGTAAAAAAATAAATTACTTTTTAAATACATTACTGGAATGCCAGACAAAATAAAGTATAAAAAAGCAAGCAGCACTCAACTCAAACCACTTCTCCTTGCACTGCAGTTCTAATTATAATTTATATTCAGCTTTATAAAATTACCAAGTAGCATGCTGAAAGTAGCAATCTCTGTTATACCCCACTTCTAAAAATGTTTCTTATCCAAAAAAGACATGCTGCCTGACAACAACTATATACTTGTTTCATGGGGAAGACATGATCAAAGTAAAAAATGAACAGCAAACAAGAAACAAGCTCAAGATAAATTGCTTAAAGGATTACTGCACAGGTTATGGGCCACACATGATAGACTGGCAGTTTAGTTTACGGGTAAAGCCTGAAAAGATGACTGCAAGTCTCCAACAAATGTAATGAGCTTCTAAAAATACTGTAATCCTGTTCTTTATTACAAATACTGCCATATGCATTTCAATACCTAAGGCTTATACATTATCTAGTTATGTAAATATTCTTTGCATGGCAACAAAAAAAAGGCTTTCAATTTTGGTAATTATTTAACAGTATGCTTATTAAAGCTTACTTGCATCTTACAATCTCTGACAAGCTTACATGATGGTCATTAAAGCATTGCTACTTAAACAGAGAGAAACAGGGCATTGCAACAGCATGCATTTTCTGAATAATAAGAAGCACAAATCACCAGTATAAAAATATGACAGAAAACAAGAACATTCTGCAAAATCAAGGACAGATGAAAATCCACTATCGTACTTGCATCTATCTTGGATAGGGGAATACTCTGCACACTTACACTGCATAACTGCTCCTTGCCTTGCTTGGACACATCCAGAGTCACTACATGGGGGAGTGGGGTGCAACAAGAATGTCACAATTTGAAATGTCTCTGGGTGACAGTAATGGCTCTGATACTCATACCTCTCAACCTCAGAGCAAGACATCTGGACAAAGCCATACATAGAAGTGGGAGACAGGCCCACAAATAAGGGCAATTTTTAAATATTGCTCTTATAAACTTAGAAGATAATAGAATAGCAGTAGGTTTTGCATTAGTATGACTTTTCTGAAGGGTATGAAATCTGAAACTCAAATGACTGCCGTTATTTTCTAACTTCAATCTTTAATGATTTGCCACTAATTTGCCAGAAAACCACAATTTTGTGAAAAACGGACCAAAAATGTGATACAAAAATATAAAATTGCCACACAATAAAGGGAGACCTTTTTAATATTAGTACTATTAACTTGAGCAGCTGACCAAATAAGAGCCTCTATATGCATTTCTGAAATAAAAGTAATCATTACAGTTATTTATAATTGTCACCCCTCCATGTTTTCTTCCAAAATTGCCATTTTGTGGAAGGATTATTAGGGGGAGGGCAGCATTTTGAGCCAAAATTGGGGACAGTTGAGAGGTTTGAATATTCCTAATTCTATAAAGCGATTTTTTTTTTGCACATACCTCTCAACCTCTTAATGTAGGAAATCTGGACAAGGCCAAATATATTGGGGTGAACATACAAACAGTACTAAAAATTGTATAAACTTAAGACAATTGATGGAATAACAGGTCTTGCTTTAGCATGCATTTTTCTGAAGGTTATGATGTCTGAAACTTAATGTCTGTCATTATTTAATAAATTAATTCCTAAATGATTTGCCACAAAACCACAAATTTTATGAGGAACAAACCAAAAATAAGCAAAAATCTATTCATTCTGCAAAAATCTGGACAGTTGAGAAATATAGTTCAGCGGGGGCTGTCTTTGAGTTTGCTGCCCTTCCCCCCCTCACAAAATCATCATCGAATGGAGCCTCCCCCCTGCAGCGATTCCAATGTCCCATACCTTGGTTATTTCACCCCATTTACCATAAACACTTTTATGTGCATACTGCTTTACTTCTGTGATGATTTGGATTTCATTTGAAAGTTTTATTTTAAATTTTACAGCATAAACACTAATAGAGATCTGCTAAACAAAGCAATGCAGTCTCACAATGAAAATAGACTTAGCATTAAAACTTTTCTGCCCTTGAAACTCACATTCATTGATACAGCATTGAAACCCACGTTCAAAGAAAATACATTTTGCTAGTGGCAGATAAAGATTAACTTTGGTCTGTTTTCAAATCATAGGCCTCTTGCACATGAAACATACACATGTTCTTTGATACACCTTCCTGACTGTATTAAATTATATTCCTTGTACAATACAGTACAGTTGTTAGAGGGCATTTTAAATTTATTGTTTTGAACAATGAAACAAAATGCATGTTCCAGTAATGACAAAACTGCCCAACTCAGAACATTTCCATCATAAAAGTCTACTCACACTTCTACAGTCCACCAGTATCAGTAAATATGCAAAACTCTGAAGAAATAAAAGTCATCAAAATAATTCCACATTAAAGAGATCTGTAACTAATGAAGAGGTTGCTGCTAGCAAATAACATTATATTTCATTGTTTCATCTACAAATAAAGTAACTGCTGCCCTTGAGGAATAAATTGCTAGTAATATTGCAATAGGGAATGGATGGCAAACTGATAACAGGTTCATAGTTACTAGGTATCTTCCCCCAAAGAGGACTGCAGCATCCACCCCCTTTACAACACAGTACAGTATCAGCAATGCATCTACATACTGTGGGAGTAGAACCACAGCCTTCTGCATAAAAAGCAAGTGCACTACCTGTTTTGCTATTAACAATGCAAGCAGACTCAGTATAAGCAGCACTAAACTTTTGTTCCCCTGCAGCTCTCAGCTCCATGTAAAATCTACTTGACACTCAGCTGTATCTCTGAACTTTGTAACACAAGAAATCTGGAAAAAGATGAAATTTATTTGTGGGGAGCCTCAGAACCAGGAACACATTTTAAACATTGCTTGTATAATGTTGGAAAATTGCTAGAATAAAATGCTGTGTTACCACCATACATATCTTTGCCAAGTCTTGAACTCAGGACCCTGTGCAAAATAGTCAGAGCAACATACCACTATGCCAAATCAGCTGTTTTGTGGATGAGAGGAAGACTGAAACTTAAATGGCTACCATTTAGTGAATTCAGTTCTCACCATAGCTGTCAACCTCTTAGCACAAAAGACCTGAACAAAGCCAATAATGGGGGAATACAGCCCCTAAACATATTCATTGAATTCAGTTCTCACCATAGCTCTCACCCTTAGCACAAAAAACCTGGATGAAGCCAATAATGGGGGAATACAATCCCAAAAATAGAGACAAATTTCAAATATACATCTTATAAACTTAGAAAATTGCTAGAATAAAAGGTTTTGTGTTACCATGTACTTTCTGAAGAATATGAAGTCTGAAATTCAAATGCCTGTCATTTTTATTTATTTAACATTTGTTAACCAGGAAAGTCTGACTTGGAACAAAAGCCAGTTTTCAGCAGAGGCCGAGAGAGAAACATTGCAGACACATATCTTTGTAAGATGGGAGGACATCAGAACACCCAGCAGAAACCCACACAAACACAGGAGAGGACATGCAGGCACAACACAGAAGACACCCCAGCCAAGAATCAAACCAGAGAACCTGTAGCTGTGATGCAACAATGTTGCCACTGCACCACTGCACTACTGAATGTGTAAGGAAAAAAACATACAGAAACCACAGATTTTATGAGGAACAGAGCAGAACAAATACACACACACACACACACACACACACACACACACACACACACACACACACACACACACAAAACACAGTTGCAGTCTGGAGTTCTTCCATTCCATGTGGTCGTCACTGCATAGACTTCTGGGCATCTGCAGGGCCAAGATGCCTTCCCCCAATCTGGACTGCTGACACAGCAGTAGCATGCATGTGTGGAGTTCCAGGACTCGCTATTTCTTTTTTTTTCTTCTTTTTACAGCTGGGTGGGCTGCAGTCCTATAGCACAAGCCGCCCCTGTGTGCCACTTGTTAAAAGCTTAAAAAAACTATATTATTGCACAACATTTTTTCCAGCAAAAATAAGGATTTATCTTCCAGAAGTAAAGAAGAATTTTAACACCTTGGAAAATGCAAAGAACTTAATACAGAAAAACAAAAACCTAGAAAAAACAGAAGAAATGGATTGAAGTCTATCAACTTCTTTGAAGAGAAATTCAACAAGAGATGGTTAGTTAATAAAAGACAAAAACAGTAAAAACTGTAGGAGAAATGAAAATCAGTTTATTTCATGGTTTTGAATTCTTGTTAAAGTGCTTGAATACTTATGAATAGCTGCTAAAGATTTCTTTTTACAAGGTAAATTATTTCTTTATGTATTTCCCCACTTCAAAAGATTATGAGTTCCCTTTTTTAAATATTAGAGTTTGATTAGCTATGTATGAAATTAAAGCCACTTATTTTCATTTAAAGTTTAAAAGGTTAAACTATTCATTTTACTGAAAGCTTATTATTATTATGATGAAACTTATGTTAGATGGTACACTTTCTGATATTTTGATATAGTTATGTTATATTAAATATCATACAAGATGCAACAAATGACACAAAAGAGGCATGTTAAGTTACAACTGTGTTCTTAAAATGGTCCAGCCTTGCATTATTGTTAGCATAATAGATATCCAGTAGCATTCAGAAAAGACATGCTATGTTGCTAACAAAGTATGTAAGTATATATATATATATATATATATATATATATATATATATATATATATAATAGCTTTTTACATACATATAAAAGTTATTATTAGAATGATATCAAATAATTAGAGTAACATTTACTCTTTTACAAGTTGAATCACACACAACTGTCATTCTTTTAATGCAACTTTATTTGCTATGTCTGCTTTAAAAAAATAACAGTCTGCATTATGTTAAACATCTCATACAAATAGTGCTTAGTGAATCACCAAATTTTATTCTTTTAAGTACAATAGGATTTTAATGGGTAATGTAATTTGAATTTTTTTTTCTACTTTTTAGTGGTTTGGAAGGGTTTGAGGGATTGATATATAATGCAGAGGTGGCTTGAATTCACTCATGAACATTTTTGTGTGAACTGTAGCTGATAAACTGTTCATTTGTGAGCTCTTGCCATGAAGATCAGCTTGAAGCAGCTGAATTAGAGTCACAAGTGCTATTGTGATGCTGCGGAAGTTCTGATTCTAAGAACTGTCTAGGTTACTTCTTCCCTTCTTAAAGTAAATAATCATAATATTTTGAATCATATGCTAAGATGTCAATGAATACAAGTTAGTTAATAAGCAAAAGACGGTGAATTGCATTCTAAACCACTGTCAGTTATTAAATAGTTCTGAATGCTTGCAGTATACCAAAAGGAGAGTTTATACATACTAACCTACAGAAAGACACTTCAGATAAAAAAATAGCATTGAGTTTTTCTGTAACTGACTCTTTTTAATGCTAAACAAACTTAATATCTCAGAACAATTAATTATGGAAAGCTTAAATCTTAAAATGGGAAGATTTTTTAGATATTTATTCAGATACTATTAGTCATAACATTTAAGGAAAAACTAGGACTGATTCTAAAACTAGTACCAGATTAAAGAGTATCAAATATATAATTGTAAATATAAGTGTTCCATATAGTAATAGTACAAGACATAGTATACAAACTGAAATAGAAAGAGATCAGAATAAATATATATATATATATATATATATATATATATATATATATATATATATATATATATAGTTAAAGAATATAATCGTGCCTACACGGGTGAGAGGTTAGCACAGTGGTTAAGGTATTCACCTTATAGGCACAAGGTTCATAGTTTGATTCTCACATGGGATAATTGGCTAGGTTTGTAATTGCCCCTTAGGGCAGTTACCCTAATACTAACTTGTGATCCTATGAACAACTTCACACATAGTTAATAAAATAATAAAAATAGAATATTATCTGATCTATAAATTAATAAATATGAAAATAACAACTGATTTCCTACCTATAGTAGACCCGGGAAATAATGTGAGGTATGGGAAGATAAGCAGAAAGATGATTGTAAAGATATTAAGCTTGGTCAACTTATAATAAAGATTCTGAATACCTGTTTAACTCGTCTTATTCATAATAACTCACTGACAAGCTTTTTTAAGATGATGCATACTATAAATATGAGACACATTAATATGAATCAAAAGCATGAGGTAAGAACTGTTAGTCTAATGGAGAGTTTGAGTGGTACTTTGTTCTTATTTTTCAACAAACTAGGAACACATTATCCAATGGTAGAATGTTTTAGGGTTATATCACTGGGTCATTTTTCATTTGTTTCAAAAGTTTTGTCCATAGCAGAAGATTTCGTAGTGGTTATATATAAAGAATATAATAAGTTCTGTCCGTAAATGTGATTTCATTACACCTTTGTTTTTTTTTTTTCTCTCTGATATAAATGTCTGGTTTTAAATGTATATCTATTAATATTAATTGATTGAATAATCTGGTAAAGAGCGGGGAGTCTGTTCTAATATTTGCAATTACATAAAGTTCAAGTAGTATTTCTACAGGGAACACACTTACTTAAAAAGATAAAAATAAACTTTCATTAAAGACTTTTTTGATTTTAGTAGGTTCTGTTTTTCTAGCTAAAAGTAGAAGAACCTTCATTCCATGGAAGAACTCACTAGTAATGCCTAAAGTAAAAAATACCTATGTTGACAAAAATGGTACATTAAGCATTGTTATAACTGACTGCATCAGTAAACTATATACACTGGAAAACTCTTATTGGATTCCAAGGGTTGGAGCTAAAGATGCAAAAAATGACTTTGACACTATAGCCTGTTACATGAAAGGTAAAGTCGTAATGGCTGGTAACTTTAATTGTATTTAATCAGACAAAGATTCCACTGCAGATAAAAAGCTGAGAATCACATCTTCAGCCAAACTCTTAATAAGTTTTGCAAATCTAATGAATTTAAAGGATATGTATGTGTTAAGGAAAACAAACTCACCTCAATTGCCCATTATTCATATAGATATGGAACACAAGCAAATAATGATAAAATATGTGTCTCAAACAATCTGTTATCACATATCAAAGAAGGTTTAATAATTTCATGTCCATTATTGGACCACAATGCTATAATCTTTAATTTTATCCTAAAAAATAACAATTTAATACACCCTAGGAGATTACTAGTGTCCATTTTTAAAATAAAAGGATTCAAAGATTGGTATTGTAAAGAGATCAAAAATTTCCTAAAAATA
>NC_056751.1:480388239-480510739 GCF_019279795.1 Protopterus annectens | reverse complement strand
ACAAACCTCTCCTTAAAGTGAACAGGTTTTGCAAACATTATGATATTTAAAACTCAACTAGATTTGTGGATGGGAGCAAAGGATTATGATCAAAATTTGAAGAAGTAAGTATATTAAAATGGATTCAGGCTGAAACACTGGAAAATGCAGCTTATGAACTTATATTCTCTGTTACCATAATATTGAGTAAGAGGCTGAGTATTAAGCCTTGTGTAAAAACTAGACTTTTCATAGGATCGTAGGATCATAGGACGTTATTAGGCTATTGACCCTGAGGCCCTTAGAAGCCTAGCCAAGAATTTAGCCCATGTTCCAAAAAGTCAGCACCCTATGCCACTGTCCATTAGGGACAGAGGTAGAATCTCAGGGGTGCATTTTCTGTTCCCCATCCAGTTATCCAGGTTATACTTAAAAAGGGTTAATGAGGCTCTCTGCTTGATGTGGAAAGGGAGTCTATTCCACAAGAAGTAGAGTCTCTGGGACACAAATCTGTCCCATCAACAAGTCCTATTGATGTCACAAACCAGGTTGAGATTGCGTGTGTGGGTTGCTCAAGTGGAGCTTGGTTTGTGGATATGCAGCAGTCCCATCAAGGTGGGGTCTGAGATTGCTTTGTATGCCAAACAGAGGTCATCTCTGATGAGTCTGTAGGAGACTGAGTAGAGGGACAGGGCCTTTAACATATCTGTGTAGGGTAGATGTATGAGGCCCTGGAGTCTCCTGGTGAAGAACCTCTGTGGTCTATCCAGCTGCTGCATGTGCTTTGTGAGGTACATGTTGAAAGGTGCATTGCACTCAATAATGGGCCTTATAATGGAAGAATAGAGGGATTTTATGACCACCTCATCCTTGGATGAGATGCCCTTACTAATGAGATGGGACATGTAGAAAGCTTTCCATACAAAGGAGGCAATATGGTGGTCAAAAGTCAGTTTGCTATCAAACTGGATGCCCAAGTCCTTCATGACTGATGGCATGCTTAGGACCTTATTATCAATGTGATAATTTGTGGGGAAGTCAATCTCCCCAAAGTGGATGATGATGCATTTTTTGGCATTCAGTTTGAGGCCATGTTTCTGGCACCAGTCATTTGTTTGGGTGAGACCCTCTTGGAGGATGTCCACATCACTAGGGGAATTGATGACAGCACCCAGCATGCAGTCATCTGCAAACTTAGTCAGCCATAGCCCACTGGTTTTGGCCAGCACCTCAGAAAAGTATATCCCAAACAGCAGAGGCCCCAAGACTGATCCCTGGGGAACACCGCTCATTATGGGGTCTACTGCTTAAAATGGCTTCCCCTATTTTGACTAGGCGGGTTCTATCAGTGAGCCAGTTTGCTACCCATCTAGTAACATATGGATTGATGCCTAATTGAGAAAGTTTATCTATTATACCTATGTGGGGAATAGTATCAAAGGCTTTGGCCAGGTCAAGGTAGATGGTGTGCACCATCTTCCCCTCATCCATGGCCTTGTTGACTGTCTCAAAGAAGTTAACCAAATTAAGACATCTGCAGCAGCTGGAAAGGCCACAAAAGTACCTCACAAAGAGGGTTACTGGCCTCAAACAAATGCCCTACACTGACCGTTTCAAAAAACTCCAGCTTTACTCCGTAGCATATCACCTACTCCAAGGTGATCTCTGCCTAACATATAAAGTTATGTCAAACCCAGAGCTGTTGGACATGCTACACCTAAAGAAATCCAAATCCTTCCAAGCTACATGCTCTAGGGACCTAAACCTTGTCACTACAATAAACAGAACATGCTACAGGGATAGATTCCTGTCCCATAGACTTCCCATACTCTGAAACAGGCTACCCATCTATGTCAAGCAAAGTTTTTCATTAGCACTCTTCAAGAAAAATCTTGATGAGTGGCTGGGAAATAGGAAATACACCCCATGGATCACTTCTGTGTTTCTGCTCGACAGTGGCACTGGAAAATAACTTTCTTGGGTGGCGTAAGCCAGGGAATCTTGTTGAATAGACTCACATAGGCCCTTGGGCCAATAGCTTAGTACCTACCTATGAACCTATGAACAAGCATGACCTCCCTTTAACAAAACCAAACTGTGTGGGATTGAGTGTCTGGAAGTTGCCAATCTCCTAGTTAATGAGGTCCATGATAATCCACTCCATGGCCTTGCAGATCAGGCTAGTTAGGCTTCTTGGTCTATAATTTCCTGGATTGGTGGACAATACACCTTTGAGCAAAGGGATGACAGAGGTTGTCATCAACTCAGCTGGGATGAAGCCGGTACTCAGGCTTTGGTTCAATATGGTGCCTAGTGGTGTTGCTAGTTCCTGCCTGAGTTCATGTAGGATGCAGCCTGGTATTTTATCAGGTCTCATGCAGGCTGTATTTTTTGCCATTGAGAGGGCAGTGATGACTTGCTCCATAGAGATAAAGGGAGGGGTGAAGATACTGGGGATGTCCTGTTTTAACGATGGGGCCAGAGGAGTGAAGTTTTCACTGAACCTGTCTTCCAGTAGGTTGGCTACATCTACAGCATTAGTGTAAGTGGTGTTCTTGACCATCAGTGCTGAGCAGATCTGGGTGCTTCCCTTGAGATTGCGGACATATGTGAAGAAGGCCTTATGATTGTCCTTAGTAGATGTGGCCAGTTTGGACTCCAAGTTAGCTTTGGAGGATTTCACCGGTGCTCTTATTTGCTTGTTCAGGCTAAGGAAAGATTGCTTGCAGTTAGGCACCTGCTCCTTCTTGGTTGTGGACAGCAAATGTTTCCTTTTATTATAGAGTTTATTTATTGCAGATGTCCACTGGACAGATTTACTCTTCCTTAAGGAGGAGGATTTCGTCTTGTCAGATATTCCTGATTCTATGCAGCTATATAAATGCTGATATAGTACTTTGGTGTAGGTTTGGACATATGTGCCAGTTCCTATGGAGGGAGAGGGGGCTGTGAAGCTGTTTATACCTTCCCTCAGGAGGTTGTAATCAGCTTTGTAGAAGTTTTATGTTTGACCCTAGGGTCGGGGGAGATGGTGACTTCAAAAGTGACCGCTTTGCAGATGGATCTTACCATGGATGATGACACTGTAGGGATGCTGCATTGGTTACTCATGTTGGTTAATACCAAGTCTGACATATTATCAACTCGTGTGGGGGTGTCAAGCAACTGGTCCAAGGCATTTGCACTGATGAAATCAAGGAATCTCTGGGCATTTTTGTTTTGGCATGAGTATTTCTTCCAATCTATGATTGGATAGTTAAAGCCGCCCAAGATTAGAGTAAAGGGTTGAATAGTGATAGATTCGAAGAGGTCCAGATAGGTGGAGTGGGCATCTTGAGTCAAAGTTGGAGACCCATAGCTAGCTATGATTTGAATAGGGGTCTTATCAGTTGTTAACTGCATCTGGAGTGTTTTCTGTGCGTCATACTGTTTGACCAGCCTGGAGGTGTGTATGTCTTTTATGTATATATATATATATATATATATATATATATATATATATATATATAGATATATATATATATATATATATATTGCAACTCCACCTTCTTTTGCTTTGCTGCCTATGGTCTGTGGTCTGAATGTATGATAGGATGAGTAACCTGGTATAGGTTGGGTGCTCTTCGCAGTTTTGAACAAGGTTTTTGTGACTGCACAAATGTCAGCATCTTCCAGGTTTAAAAATGTTTGCAATGAGTGCAGTTTCATGTTTAGACTCCTAGCGTTTAGCATCATGATCTTCAATTTACACGTTGATGAAAGTTTCATGTTGGCAGTTTTGACCTCATGGCATTGCCTAAAATAGGGACTATGGGTGAGGCAAGAGCCCTGGCCAGGAGCCTGAAGCCCAAGGTAGACAGATACAGGCTATCTCTGGCAAAGCATTGTGGTTTGTCAGTCATGTCATCCCAGGCTCAGGTACTGGATCTCCCTGGAATGACACCAGAAAGTAAGCCAATTGTTAAAGTCAATCATTTTCTGTTTGTATTGAGGCATAATTCTGGGTGATGGTAGAGTGCTGCTTAAGGCTAGGAACATACCTGCATGGGACACATATTCAGTGAGCCCTATCATACATCTCTTCATATAGTCTAGGGAGATATGTCTCAGTTCGTTCATGCCAACATGTACAATGACAGAGTCATAAAAGTATCTGTTGAGAGATTTGGTTGCATGGGTGATATTGCAGATTCTGGCACCCGACAAACAACTAACCATGACTTTCTCCTTATCCAGCCTGGTGAGGGGCACATCTTTGTGTCTCCCAATGGAGTCTTCTATGACTAATATGTTGGGTTTATGTTTAGGCCTTAGTGGCTGTGAGACATAGGTGTGTGGACCATGTGTGACATGTGGGGTGGTGGGCAGTGTAGTTTGCATGTGTTTTTACCTCAGAGGTCTCTATTGTTTGGGTATGTTTTTGTTGAGGACCTCCACATATGTGGGTGTGTGCTGTGTAGGTGTAGGTAGTGTTTCAGGTGTGGTGTTCATGTTGAAAACCTTCTCAGTGCCAGATATACTGGCTTGTGGGGGAGGGAGCAATGACACTAGGTGCTTGATCTAAATGCACCTCTCACAAATTGTGTTCCTAGGTGGTAGTAGCAGACGGTTGTCCATTTACATGAGGCAGTTGCTACACTGTCTCAAAAGCCCATCTCAAACAGGCTGCAGGAGAAAACACAGGAAATTGTCAATCCATATTTGTCATAAACTGAGGGAGAGAGGCCAGCAAGAGCTAAGAGGGTAAAGGGTGGAAGGTCTAAGAACAGTATTACTAGGGGGTCAAACAAGTGCTACTAAGGGAAAAATTGTAGCTGGAATACCTCAAAAAGGGCTAATCACCATGCAGCTGAATCTCAGGATACAGCATAGCTGCATCTAGACTATGCTACTCAATTTAAGGTTAAGAACAGAGTAAAAAATTCACAAAGAAGTTCAGTTCAGTCAGCTAAGGTATATGATCTCTGCCCATCTTATCAGATACCTGGAAAAGTAACACCTTCTTCCAACTTATCTTGAGAGCAATTAGAAGAGCAAAACCAGTCAATATCAGAAATGTGATCAAAAATGACACGAAGGCCAACATTGCTGAGAGCCCTGGATAAGCTGGCCTAAAGCCTAGCTGGGAGTTTAATAAAATTATGGTCATTTTAGAATTTTACAAGCTGAGTTTGATAGGCATTGGCAACTTGCTGAACATGAAGTAACCCAATGTATTATACTAAGAAGTGCAAACTAAATCAGGATGACTACAGATACAGCTTGTGCCAAGTGCCTTAATAGAAGTCGTGACTTCAATTTCTCCTCAGGGATGTATACTTTTTGAAGGAAGATGGCCATGCTGCACCCACCATCAAGAAGAATGTGTTTCTATACTCTACCATTTATAACCTCTCCAGCTTCTACTGTCTTAATGAAAGCATTATGCCATATGGAGTTTCTGCTGGGAGATCTTCTACACTTACAAAACAAAGGTAAAGCAATTTTTTTTTAAATAATATACTACTTTTGGTTTAAGTGACACATTTGACCAAGTTTCTTTCATACTAGTATTATTTATTTTATTTATTATTATTTATTTTACATTTGTTGACCGGGATAGTCAGACTGGATACATGTCCATTTTCAGCGGAGGCCCGGGGAGAATAGCTCCAAACTTACAAACAGATAAAGACAAGCAAGTTACAGTATATGCACAAACATATTGTATTAATATACATGTTACAGTCTCACATTTCAAGCTTATGAAGAATACAGTTTATATACAGAAATATATACAAATATGATACCGTCTCTCTTATCAAACCTACAGGTGCAGCTTATATACAGAGCATCTGCAAAGATATTACAGTTTCTCTTTTCAAACCTTTTAGTGTAAGATGTTAGTTGCTATGAATAAGAAATTGCAGGGATATGAAAGTAGATGAGGCTTTAGTCAGGGTTAGAGCAAGGACAGAACCAGTGAGTTTTAAAATACTGGGTTAGAATTTTTTTTAAAATGATTAAGGGAGGGGTTCAGAGTAAGGTCAGATGGGAGTGAATTCCAGGTTTTGCCTACTGAATTTGCAAACAAACATTCTCCAGATAGGTTGTTAGCTTTAACAAACTAAACCAAAAGTTTTGTAGTGGAACAAAGAGGCCTAGCGTTTTTGTAGGGATGGATAATGTTTTTAAGGGAGGGTGTTTTTTCTGGATGGTTAATAACCCTGAATGTTATAATAAGTTGATTAAATTGAATTAGCCTGGGGAGTTGTAGCCAACCCAAGAGGTGTAGGTTTTGACAATGGTGTGTCCTGTAGGGAGATCCTGGCAAACCTGGCAATTTGATTGTAGCAGCTAGAGAGTTTGCTGAGATCAGTTTTGTTCAAGTTAGTGAGTATTGGTGAGGCATCGAGTAGAGTTGAAAGCAGATGGGTATGGGCAATGGCAGTCATAGCTAGAGGGGAGAGAAAAGGTTTGTTTTTGTATAGGAAGCCAAGTTTTTTTATTATTGGTTTTAATAGTTTGGTTTACATGCATATCATATTGGAGGTTGTTGTCTAACACCCAGGAGTTTGGTATACATATCTGGTGAGATTATGGTCCCATTGTTAGCTATTATAGTAAATAAAGGTTTAGAGGATTTGCGAGTAGGGGAGAAGAGCAATAGCTTTGTTTTATTATGGTTTAATATCAGCTGCTGATGAGAGATCCAGTTTTCCACTGTATTAATATATATATATATATATATATATATATATATATAAAATACTATAATTATCATTAAAGTTTCTTGAAGATACCAAAGCATTTATTAAAGTAAAGGACAAGTGACCAAAATGATAAACCCCTGGCTGTGACTCAGATGATCTAGATTTGATTAGCAGCTTTAGTACTGGAGGAGCTGACCATGATCACCTAACTCTTGCCTACACATAGAATGGATAGCAATGCAGTTTTTTACAAGCCTAACATCTAGTAGATGCTGGGTGTACCAACAACACAACACTACATACATGAGATGGATGAGCACCCGCCATGAAGTATACATCTGGTGATGCTTGTAGATGTGTAAATATGCTTGCTTTCAGTCACAGTACTGTTGAAACACCAGCCACCCAAAGATGCAGAGCTGGTAATAAGGACAAGGTAACAGCAGGAATCTCTGCTTACTGTATGTAATCAGTCAGGGATCTGATAATCAACATGCAGAAAGGAGAAAGGGGCAGCCATAAAAATAGTGTACAAATTCACTGATTCAATAGTAAATGTTTGCTATTAATATAAGGATCTATCATTGTACTTAACACTGCTACTGAAAGGATATGTAACTTATATATACATATATATATATATATATATATATATATATATATATATATATATATATATATATATATATATACTTTCTTAGTTGTGGAAAGGTAATACATTAATTTTTGTTGCTGATGAACTGGGTTTGAACATAGACTAGGGTGTTGCAGTGGGCTGGCCAGGACAGACTTGAAATCTTCTACCATGCCTCTGCCAAAACTGTATGGATAGTTCAGATAGCTGTTCATTAGGAAGCCATGAGTCAACCACTACTCAACAACAGTAAGACACACACCCACACACACACACATGTGGATGCACACACACACACACACACACACACACACACACACACGCACACACACACACACACACACACACACACACACACACACACACACACACACGCACACACACACACAAAACCATGCTCAGTCCTATTTCTGAAAAAGCAGTTGCTTGCTGATATCAGGAGTCAGGTTAATTTATAAATCATTTTGTATTTATGTGTTGTGTTGACATCCCAATTGTTTGCTTTTCATTACACAACAGATGTGACTTTTGCTGACTGCATGTGTACAGGATTTTTTTGCCAGCCTGTGATGTGGTGCATATTTCAGGTCACATGCAATCATTCTACAGGATATCATTGGTAGAGAAAGCAGGTTAGGAATCAGGAAATTACTAGAGCAGGCAACTGGAGGGAAGTTGGCGACAGCCCACAAAAAGTCACACGTGAAGAGGAATGACTACTGCAGCATTGCAGAGAGCAGGTAAATGCCATTCCTGGAAGTAGCTGCTAATCAAAGTGAAATGGGATTACAAATAACAGGAACTACTAGTTTTGGGAACCAAATGGACTGATATTTTGTTATTAGGGAGCTTAACCTTGAAAATGCAATAAAAATAAACTTGTACGATATAAAGAATGTGAGACTGGAGAAGACAGAGTAAAAGATGTGATGAGTAGATGAATCAGACATATTAAGATAATGCTAGCAAAGTATACACTAAACTGCATGCTAAAGTCTTAAGAAGATAACTGGGGAAAATGAAAGGGATGCACAATTATTTACAGTCAACCACATGACTGACATCTGGTGGCAAATTCAGTGGATATTGTGTTTTACTCATTTGTGGTTTTGGAATTATTTTTATTTTTTCTTAGTGTGACTAAGCTTCCAAAATAAATATGTAAATAAATAAGCAAATAAATAATTAATGCAGGCTTGTTTGCTATGGAATTCTCTCCATAGTTTTTCTGCTTTTGATATCATGCCTTTAATATCAGCAGTAATCCAGCATAGTTTTCTTCTGTTTATTTTGCACCTTCTTTCATATGCAGCACAGCTGGGGGGAGCAATAAAAATTATGAATGTTTTGTTGTGATAAATGTTTCATATAGGACGAGAAATTGTATTTCTTCAGGTTTTTCAAACCATCTTTCCAATGCAGCCTAAATCATCATAGATTGAAACACCATTCGTTGTTCCCTGTGATTCCATGTTTTTAAGAGAGAAACAATAACAAAGTTCTGCTTTTAATTAAGGATAAAATTTCAAGGACGTTCTTATATATGCTATGTGTACTAGTGATTGTCATTTTTAAATTTATGCTGCCCTCTTTGCATCTAATTTGTAAACAATACAATCTGCCTATCTAGTTTGCCCTTTACATACATTCAGTATGGTTACCTCACCTCCTTTTCTTCTTATTCTATGCCATCTGGTATATCAGTATGGATTCTTTCTCTCCCTTTCCCATTTCAGAGGCTGACATCCACACGAGGGAATTATTGTACTGATCCATAAAGTCATTTTTTTTTTCCCACAATGTACTACCTGCGTACACTCTCCCAATACTTTCCCTTCCTTTCTGTATCACTGCTGAATAATTTTTATTAGAGTGTTCCCTAATTTAGTTAGTTTATAGCTTAGGTCCTTACACTTGAGCTTTGTCTTTGGGTCTACTTCAGTACAACAAAATTCCATTTAATCATATCATAGTTAACAGAGACAACAACAACAGCCATGTTTCAAAGAATGTTCACATCACTGGAATTTTAATTTTGGAAAGGAGGCAGTTAGCCTGCATGAGGAAATTTGCCCTATTCTCCACTATAGTGCACTCTTGAAGTTGGTTTACTTAGTTGGGGAGGTGCAGCCCTCCACATTGGGGGTGTGTGGTGGGCAAAGCTTCCCACTTGAGTGGGTTTGACATGCTTAAGTGTGTTTGCTTTTCAATACTGGCCAACTGCCTCTTTTCCCAAATTAAAATTCTGGTGATGTGAATGTTCATTGAAATAAGGTTTTGGTAATGTCTTGTTTAAGTGGGATTTGATTAAATGGAATTACTGTCTACTGAAGTAGACCCTTGTCATTATGGTTCTCCATTAAGGAAACTTAGCATTCTTTTCTGCAGGCAGTGGGGATAGCTGGTCTATTCTGAACTGGGAATCAGAGATACATAATTCTGACCCCCCTCCCATTTTGCCACAAGACTATTTTGTGTGTTAAGGCAGTTTTCTCTGCCTGTATGAAGTTGTCCTGTTTGCAAAATGCAGCTCATCACTCAGGAGGTTTGAGCAATGTCCTATATAGACAAAGGCACCTGAAATGTATATTTTCATCTTAAAAATATGGTTGAAATATTTCCAGTTACTAGTTGCATAAAGAAAACTACCTTAAATAGTGGCAAGCATTGCTCCTCAAATTTTGCATTAGATACTCTTGTTTTTAATCTATACACCTCCAGCAACCTTCTAATCAAGTATAAAGAGCCTGTAACCATGTATGTGAATTTTCCTGCTATCTCAGCAGCTAGCTTGGTGGATATGGTCATCCTAAGGCAATGTAGCAATTGCCTTTTTGAACAAACTGATAAGGTATGTGAGAGATGTAATTGCATAATGTCACTGGAGGCAAAGTACACATCTATGCACAGATATAATTTTTATTTATTATTTTTATTTTATTTTATTTTACATTTGTTGACCGGGCTAGTCTAACTGGATATATGTCCATTTTCAGTAGAGGCCCGGGGAGAAAAGCTCCGGGAAATAACATACAATGTAAGAAAAAGCATAGAGGCAGTCCTATGCAGCAATAATGATGACATCAAAAACAGTTTTAAACAGCTATAATTATAACAGAGAGTTATATTATAAATTCTATGTAAAACTATAGAAGAATAAAACATTTTTTTTTGAGCAAATCTTACTAGGTCTTAGTTTTATAGTACACTTATATAATTTATATGAGAGAAAAGGATATTAAGGTGTTTTAAGGAGTTTAGTATTTAGAGAAGGTAGAAGGTCAGAGACAAGAAATTGTTAGTCAGGGTTACAGCAGGAGCATAACCAGTGGTTATTGAAGTAGTGTTTTAGATGTCTTTTAAAAAGTGGGAGAGAGGTCTGGGATGTAAGATCAGGTGGTAACTGATTCCATACTTTTCCAACAGAGTTGGAGAACAAGGAATCACCTGCTAAGTTTTTAGATTTAGTTATATTCATAAGGATTTTGTTTGAGGATCGTAAATTTATGAGATTACTATATGGTGTAATAAAGCTAGAGAGTATGGAAGTATTGTTGGGCTGATTAAGGGCCTTGTGAGTTATTGAGAGTTGATGAAATTGTATCAGATTTGGAAGTTCAAGCCAGCCTAGTTTTTTTAGATTAAGACAGTGATGAGTTCTATAAGGGGAGCTAGTAGCAAATCTGGCAATGTTATTATAGGATATAGCTAGTTTGTTGAGGTTCTTTTTGGAGAAGTTAGTGTAGATGGGAGATGCATGAAGAAGGGTTGAGAGTAAATGAGTTCTAGCTATAGTGGATTTAGCTAATGGTGTTAGATATGGTTTTATTCTATAGAGGGATCCTAATTTTCTGTTGACTACTTTTACTGTGGTATTTATGTGTGGGTCAAAGTTGAGGTTATTGTCAATTGTGACTCCTAAGAGTTTAGTGGTCAGATCAGGGGAAATAAGGGTGCCATTATTAGATGTGAGGGTGAAATGTAAAGAGGTAGTCCTTTGGGTAGGTGTGAGGAGTAAAAGTTTAGTTTTTTTAGCGTTTAGTAAGAGGCAGCGGTTGGAGAACCAGTTTTCTACTGTATTGAAAGCTTTTTGTGTTTGGGATTGTAGTTCGTCTAGAGAGGAGGCTGAGCAGACAATAGTAGAATCATCTGCGTATTGAATACATGTGGAGAGTGGAATGGCTGAGTGGAAATCATTGATGTAAATGGAAAGCAAGAGAGGGCCTAATATGGAGCCTTACGGGACACCTAATGAGATAGGTAGGTGATTAGATAGAGTGTTTTTCCAGAGTACAGCCTGCTGTCTGTTTTCTAGGTAGGATGTGAACCAGTTCATGGATAGTGGATTTAGTGAGTGGGACTTTAGGATGTGTAGAAGGATATGGTGGTTAATCATGTCAAAAGCTTTTGATAAGTCTACGAAGACTGCAGAGGAGAGGATATTATTATTGTGGTTTTCGTTGATATAGTTTGTAAAGGAAAGCAAGGCAGTAGAGGTGCTGTGAAAAGGTTTAAATCCATGTTGACAGTTTGCCAGTAAGTTGTGAAGGAGAAGGTGGTTCATAAGCTGTTTGTGGACACATTTTTCCATTATTTTTGCAATAGGGGAGAGCAGTGCTATGGGACGAAAGTTGGACATTTCATTAGAGTTTCCACCTTTGTGTAATGGGATAATGTGAGAAATTTTCCAGATGGATGGGATTATACCTTCATTTAGGGTTCTATTTATCAGTAAGGATATGGGATAAGCTATGGCTTTAGATTCTATTTGCAGGAATTCTGATGGGGGTTTGTCAGCTGAGGGGGTAGTTGGTTTTAGTTTTTGGAGAAGGGAGTGAATGTATGATGTGGGTACTGGTTCTAACTTGAATACTGGGGGAACCTTGGAGGTGGGAGTTTGTAGATTAGTGATATCGGGGGATAGGTGGCTGGCAAGAGTTTGGATAGTATTAGTAAAGAAAGAGTTAAAGGCATTTGCTATATCAGTTAAATTGTCAGGGTTACTGCCTAAGGGGTTGGGGGTAATAGTTTCTCCTGGATGAGTAAGTTTATTAATAGTAGACCAAAATTTCTTGAGGTTCCTTGAGGGAGGACTGTTGTAGGTGAATGTAGTAATTTTTTTTGTCTAGTATGATGGCTTTTTTTGTGATATTTCTTTCTTGTCGAAAGGTTAGATGGTCCGTGGAGTTCTTAGTAGTTAGCCATTTGGACCAGGATTTGTTTCTTTGTATGATTTGTTGTCTAGTTTTGTTTGAGAGCCAAGGAGCAGGTTTAGCTTTCATTCTAATACAGCGCATAGGAGCATGGTGGTCCAGGATTGTTAGGAATGTAGAGTTAAAGTATTCAACTGCTTTGTTAATTAGGAGGGATTTTAGAGGAGACCAATTACATTGTTTAAGGTCTGTTTGGAATTGTTCAGGGTTAAAATGCTAATCAATCAGGTGGTCAGTAATACATGCATTAGACCCACCACACATGGTATAACTCAGACACATAGACCCACAGATAACGAGGCTCTTTAATTAAGTGTCCTAAACCCTAAATACCACCTAGATATTGCAACTACTTGAAATATCCTCAGCACCCCCAAAAGCACTTGACCAAAACAATGTCCACAACAACACATGCAGCTGCATCTCACATATCTTCATCTTCCAAGCCCATAAGACAAGCCACCGCATGATCCGATATTTTGGTCATAGGAGATGCCATTGTGAGACACACAGATACCCACTCACCAGACTGAGTAAGGAGGAAGCCACATTCAACTGCCTATCAGGAAACAGAATCTGCCAGATCATGGGTATACTCAAAGTATTGGATTGCAAGTATCAGTATGACTCAGTCATAGTTCAAGAATGATGCCACAGTATGACCAGAAGATGATTGACTTTAATAACTGGCTTAATATTTAGTGTCACTCCAATACAATACAATACAATACAATATTTGTCAAGTTTTCTAAGGATGTTTTGCATCTGTCCCTTAAGGCTGTCAGTAAAGGTTAAAATATTGTCCTCCCTCATTTATGCCCATTTTATGCATTTTCAAACTGACAGACCTCCTGACATATCAAAACCACCTCTAGAAATTCTAAGGATGCTATTGTTCAATACCAGGAGTCTAAATAAGAAATTTCACTTCCTCCACACTTTACTCACTCTGGAGAATGCTGACAAGTGTGTAATTACCAGGACATGTTTTAAAGCCATGGAGACCACCCTGGCAGTACAGGATTACAATGCATTCCACACATTTAGACCAGTTACCACACAGGCAGAGCCTATGGGTACACATTTTTCAATTTACATCAAAAACATACAACTCAGTGCTGGTAAAACATGATGATGCACTTGAGATTTTTCACATTCAGGATACCTTAGGCAAAGTCCCACATCATATCATTGCAAGTTATAAGCCCCTCTTAATGACCTAGGAAACCCATAACACATACTTAAATTTACTGGAGACACTCATCATTCATCACAATATGATATTTACTGGTGAATTTAACTACCCACTATAAAATGAATCGTATATGACCCCAGACAAGCAGGTCCAGACATTCTTCGACTATGTTATTACAAACACCCTAGACAAGATAGTTCATATGTCCACTAAGGATGAGAACATACTAGATCTGGCCCTCACTAACATGGGAGAATGCTGCACCCCCCCCATCCCCTCCAGTGTAATCACCTCTCTGGTAAGGTCAGACCATAAAGTTGTCTCTTTTTAATTAAAAATAAAACTTAAGAGTCCTGCTAAACTTTGGAAAATTTAAGAACTATTCTAAGATAAATGTCCTACTGTTAAGTGATAGCCTGGCAAATATTTAAGCCTACAAATCCCGAGAACACTTCTGCCTATGTAATATTCTTCACAGAGAACATGTACAATCCTGTTAACATATGAACAGAGAAAGCTGAACTTACAAACTACTCTGTGATTAGCCAAGTTATTATTGTTGTCACCTTGTTAATGGAATAGATATACTAGTACATTCTATCCCTGTGCCTGCTCATAATCTTGCCAATATAAAATGACCATACACGATGTGAAATTTGCCACATAAATCACACCCCTAGTGTTACAGTTAAAATATGCCTCAGAAAAACAGAATAAAAAGTACTGGTTCCATGAGAAAATCCCTGCTTTACTCCACTCCCTGGCACTCAGTACTGTTACACTCACTAGAACCCTCTTTGTGCTTGGACTATCCTCTGACTATTGTCACAGTTCACTTTCACACACTGGGTTTTACTTCCAGCAGCTACAGTTTTTCTATGCAATTGCATATATATAGGTTGAGTCCAAAGGCACACTGCAGGAACAGAACTGTCAAGATAGCCTGCAATTCAATCATAAAACTGGAGCAGATTTGATTGAAAGAACCTTCTAGACATGATCCTGTGTTAGATGCCTGATGACTAACATCTTCTAAAAAGAAACTGAGCTGTCCCTTAGGATGTTCACTGCAACATTTTATACATCTGTGATACTAAGATGCAGTTTCTTATCAGTATATCCTGAGCCCCCATTATAAAAGTACCAGTTGGCAATTCTCTGCTGCTGAAACTCTTGTCAAGTGATGTGCTAATTCATACTGGTCAGATTCCTTAGAACTATTGGAGATAGCCATTTGTGTCTCTTTGCTTTTTCTTCCCTTTGTGCTGCCAGTTCCCTCTTGACATTCTCTGTTAATGTCTTGTCTTCCGTTCTGCTCTTCCTGCACTGTAAAGCTACAATTTCAGAATTACGCCCTTTCCTCACGTTCCTTCATGAATCCTGAGCTGAACCATTTATTTAATATCGTCTCCTGTTAAATGTTTTGTCTTATCTGCCTCACATTCTCATGTATTGAGGTGAGGTCTACCCTACCCTGTCTGGTTTAGATTAGATCTATAACACTTCTGTTCTTTCTCTTGATTCATTTAGCCAACTTCTTTCCAACCGTTCCTGCCTTCTTTTTTATCATATTGCTTGTATGCTTGTATTGTGTTGCCGCCATCTTTCTACACTCTCCTTTTTACATCTTACATACCTTCCCTTTGTCCTTAATTGCTGGCTTTACATTCATGTAGAATGACATTAGCCTTTTATTCTTTATCCCGATTTGTCTTTTCCTTTATACTTCGTATATACTTGATGTCTCCATCTATAACATATTCCGAAAGCTTCTTTTGCACTGATTTTCTGGAACTCTTAACTCTTTTTGTGCCAATTTTCTGTTTACTGATTACATTTTCATTGCTGGTGGATCTACTCTTTCTTATCAACTATTCCATAATTATGAATCTTTTACCAATTGCCTGATTTTGTTTGTGTGTGTTAGTGCTGACATTCTTCTCCTGAGTTGCTATAAATCCAAGACAACCAAACTAGTTTAGCAAATGAATAAAGAAATATTTTATTGGCCATTTATACACCTGCTTCCATTATTTTGGTTATCAAGGAGTATCAAATGTGTTTATGCATCCCTGTAATTCTTCCAAGTATATCTGTAGTATGCAGTAAAGCAAAAAACATCCATCTGCTCCAGCTTTCTGATTACTTGTCAAACACATTGAAGAAATCCTCACCCATTCTCAGGCTGGTGTCTAATTATTATTATTATTATTATTTATTTATTTATTTATTGCTTATAAACTGTCTTTCAAATATTTAGTGTGACTCAATATAATCGACATTAATGAACAAAACCTGGGTCCATGCTGTCAAACGATAAACCCCTGATTAAACTCCAAACGGTAGTCACTATTTCTATGAAACTCTATTGAATATGCATGTTCTTGCTGTGTCTCTGTATGTATACCTGGGTACTCTAATTTCCTGCCACCAAGCACATGTTGGATACATAGCTCTCAACCTTCCATCTCCAAAATGAGTAACACTAGCCCTCATAATGTGGAACAAATGGGCAAAATGTGGAACACATACTAATGACTTGCTAACAACTAAGAAGGCCATAGGATGTTTAAAATATGCTGGATTTGCTTATAAAGAAGATCTTTTAATGAATGAATATGAATAATTTCTATTTACCATGGATTTCACTTAAAAAATTCCTAACACTGAATGTGTGACAGAGTTTTTTAATGTGGAACTTTGACGAACTTTGAGGAACATGAACTTTTTAAGACCCCAAATGAGGTACATTCCTCGTAATGAGGTACACTTGAGAGGTATGGCTGGATAAATGGCAACACTAAGTTGCCCCTATACAAATAAATATATAAATGAGTGTATATTAATACAATAGCAAAAAAAGAAAGAAAAAAAAATATTGCCAGGTATGTAGTAGAAAATAAACAATTGACTCCACAACCATTAAACAAAAATATCCGAACAAACCAGATCTCAGAAAATTAACAAGTAAAAATATGCAAAACCAAAGACAAAATTTATTGTTATGGGGGTGGCTTTACCACAAACATCCCCAATGTTAGTAAATATGCCCCCATATTCTTCTTATTTATATGTACTAATTTGAAGGTAATACAACTGCTAAACAAATGGAAATTCTACACGAATTAAATTAGTTGCAACAGTTAAGCACATAGTACAATGGCAGAGATTCAGCAACCCAGAATAATAACAGAATATACATAAGATAAATTCAAAGTATAAAATGCAAACAGCACAAACTGACCACAGCATTTCAAGACTACTTTTCCAGCTGTTAAAATTAAGCAAACTATGATATTGTCATTAAACAACCAGTAAAGTGGTGAAACAGGAAGCATCAACAAACCTCCTATCACCAATATTTTCAACATTTTATATGTGCGCACACACACACACACACACACACACACACACACACACACACACAGACACACATAAGCGTGTGTGTGTGTGTGTGTGTGTGTGTGTGTGTGTGTGTGTGTGTGTGTGTGTGTGTGTGTGTGTGTTGTCTAAGAGGCCATATATACATATATGTATATATATATATATATATATATATATATATATATGTATATGTCTATATATATATATATATATATATATATATATATATATATATATATATATATATATATATATATATATATATATATATATATATATACAGTAGATATAAAAAGTTTACACACCCCTGTTAAAATGACAGGTTTTTGTGATATAAAAAAATAAGAACACAATAAATCATTTCAAAACTTTTCCCACCTTTTATGTGACCTATAACCAGTATAATTCAATTGAAAAACAAACAAATCTGTTAGGGGAAAAAATATAAAAAATAAAAAAACGTACAATAAGTTGGTTGCAAAAGTGTGCACACACTTAAGCTAATACTTTGTTGAAGCACCTTTTGATTTAATTACAACATTCAGTCTTCTTGGGTAGGAGTCTGTCAGCATGGCACATCTTGACATGGCAATATTTGCCACTCTTCCTTGCAAAAGCGCTCCAAATCTGTCAGATTGCAAGGACATCTCTTGTTTACAGCCCTCTTCAGATCACCCCACAGATTTTCTATTGGATTTAGGTCTGGCCTCTGGCTGGGCCATTCCAAAACTTTAATTTTCTTCTGGTGAAGCCATTATTTTGTTGATTTGGATGTATGTTTGGGGTCATTGTCATGATGAAAGGTGAAATTCCTCTTCATTTTCAACTTTCTAGAAGACACCTGAAAGTTTCTGGCTAAAAGTGACTGGTATTTATAACTGTTCATTATTCCCTCCACCTTAACCAAAGCCCCAGTTCCAGCTGAGGAAAAGCAACCCAAAAGCATGAAACTGCCACCACTGTGCTTCACTGTGGGGATGGTGTTCTTTTGGTGATGCAAAGTGTTGTTTTTGCCCCAAACATACCTTTTGGAATTGTGGCCAAAATGTTCAACCTTGGTCTCATCAGACCATAACACATGTTTCCACATGCTTTTGGAAGACTTGATTTATTGTTTTGTAAATTTTAGCTGGGCCTGGATGATTATCTGTGTAAGAAAAGGCTTCCATCTTGCAACCCTGCCCTATAGCCCAGACATATGGAGAATACGGGAGATTGTTGTCACATGTAGTACACAAAAAGTACTTGCCAGAAATTCCTGCTCCTCCTTCAGTATTGCAGTAGATCTCTTGGCAGCCTCCCTGACCAGTTGTTGTCCTGTCTTTTCATCAATTTTTAGGGACATCAAGTTCTTTGCAACGTCACTGTTGTCCCATATTTTCTCCACTTTTTGATGACTGTCTTCACTGTGTTCCATGGTATATCCAATGGTGTGGAAATTTTTTTGTACCCTTTTCCTGACTGATACCTTTCAACAATGACATCCCTTTGATGCTTTGTAAGCTCTTTGTGAACCATGGCTTTTGCTGTAGCAGGCAACTGAGTAAATATCAGGAAAATCATATTAGGACAGCTGACCTTTATCTGGGGTTAATCAGAGTCTCTTTAATTGATGGCAGGTGTGTACCCAAGAAGACTGAATGCTGTAATTAAATCAAAAGGTGCTTCAACAAAGTATTAGTTTAATGGTCTGCACACTTATACAACCAGCTTTTTGTAAGTTTTATTTTTTATATTTTTCCCCTAACAGATTTATTTTTCAGTTGAATTTTACAGATTATAGGTCACATTAAACGTGGGAAAATTTTTGAAATAATTTATTGTAGTCTCATTTTTTTATATCGCAAGAACCTGGCATTTTAACAGGAGCATGTAAACTTTTTATATCCACTGTATATATGTATGTATGTATTGCAGATATATATATATATATATATATATATATATATATATATATATATACCGTGGATAGATAGATATCGGTACAGTTTTATTATTTATTTATTTATTTCAGTTTGATTACCAGGGAAGTCCACTGGGCCATGAAGTGTCCATTTTCAGTGGAGGCCTGGGGAGAAAAGCTCTATAAGCAATACAATACTATAAGGGTTACACAGTGTTGAAGGTAAATGCAAGTGTAAAATTCATACAGTCCGGAAATGCAAAAGCAATACAATACAATAAAGGTTACATAGTGTTAAAGGTAAAATATAAGTGTAAAATTCATACAGTCAGGAAATGCAAATGCATAAAATGTACATCATAAGACACAGTTAACACATAGCTTCCACTTTTTTTTTTTTTTTACAATGGCAATACTGATATTTACAATATTTACATACTTGGAGTTAAGTGAGAAATTGCTTAATCTGTGACAGTCAGCTAAGTCTATTTTGGGAGAATAGAAATAAAAGCTTGAGGGTAGAGTGGAGCAAGGAGTATAGAGAGCTCAGTGGGGAAAATTCCCTAGAATTTATGTAGGGTAAAAGCAGGAACATTTTCGATTGGATGACAGGTATAAGAACAGTTGGGTCTTGAAGGATTCTGGGTTAGGTATAGTCCTAAGTTAGGGAGGGAGAGAGTTCCATTTCTTACCTAGAGAGAAGGAGAGTAGAAGCTGGCCAGTGGGATGTTTGGGTTTGTGGATGGAGATTAGGTTTTGGTGTTCAGATCTCAGAGATCGATTTGGGATGTATGGTGGAAGGATGTTTGTTAAGGCTGGGCATTTATCTGGGTAGAATATTAATTTGTGAGCGGTGGTTAGTTGGAGATAGTCTAGGTGGTTGGGGAGTTCTAGCCAGTTCAGAGATTGTAGGGTAAGGCAGTGGTGAGTTGAGGTTTTGGATTTAGTGGCAAATTTAGAGATCTTATTATAACAAATTTCAAGTTTTGAGGTGTTGGAAGCAGACAGATTGGTTAGAAGAGGGGCTCCATATAGTAGAGAGGGTAGAAGGTAGGTAATTGCCAAGGTATGCCTAGAGGAGTTGGAGAGAAAGTGGTTATTCCTGCAGAGCATACCTAACTTTTGGTGGGTTTTCTTTATGTTTTGTTGTATGTGGATATTGAATTTAAGGTGTTCATCTATGGTAATGCCAAGAATTTTTGCAGAAGGGACCACTTCTATAGCAGTGTTGGTTTGGCTTAGGACTTTGAAAGCATTTTTGTCAAAAGAGAAAGCCCTGGAGGGAGGGAAAAGTAGTATTTTAGATTTATTAGAGTTGAGAGAGAGATGATTTTGGTGCATCCAGTTCTCCATAGTGGAAAAAGCTATTTGTGTTTTAGTCAGAAGTTCAGGAAGGTTAGAGGCGGCAAAGACTAAGGTAGAGTCATCAGCGTATTGGATAACTGTGGTATCAGGGATGACAGTGTGAAGGTTATTAATAAAGATGTTGAAGAGCATGGGTCCGAGGATGGACCCCTGGGGAACGCCGGTGGGTGTTGGCAAGAAGGAGGAGGTAGAGTTCTTCCATCTGACAGCTTGAGATCTGTCTGATAGGTAACTGGAGAACCAGGATAGAGTAGTAGGGGAGAGATTAAGGTTGGCGAGATGAAAGAGAAGGTGTGTATGGGAGATGGTGTCAAAAGCTTTAGAGAGATCTAGCAGTACTGTGGATACTAGAAGTCCAGAATCTCAGGCTCGATTGACTGTTTCTAGGAAGGATAGTAAGGCAGTTATGGTGCTGTGACCAGGGCGGAAGCTGTGTTGGGTGGGTGTTAGTAGGTGATTCTGAGTTAAGAAAGGCAAAAGTTGGTGGTGGACATATTTTTCTAGAATTTTAGATATTGGAGAGAGTAGGGCAATGGGGCGGAAGTTGGAAATAGTGGTGTTTTTCCCTCCTTTGTGAAGAGGTAGAATGTAGGCTGAACACCAAAGTTTGGGTACATATGACTCTTTTAAGGATCTGTTAATTAGGATACAGATTGGGAGGGAAATACCTTCAGCAGCACATTTGAGGAAGGAGGAGGGTATGTTGTCAGGGGCATTAGAGCATGGCTTTAGTTTGGATAAGAGCCTTTTTATAAAAATGGTTGAAACTGGTTTGAGCTGGAAATTAAAAGGACAGTTATTAAGGTTGTTGGGTGTTGAGGAAAGAGAGTTAGGTGGATTATTGCTTGGGAAAGTTTTGCTTAGCTTAGCTATGGATTCTGTAAAGAAAGAGTTAAAGTGAGAGCTCAGCTCCATGTCATTTAAACTAGGGTCAGAGTAGGGATTATTCCTGGACCCTGAATGGAGAAGGGAATTAACTGATTTCCAGAATTGTTTTGGGTTCTTATTATTGTTGGACTGAAGTTTATTATAGTAGTTTTTTTTTTGTCCAAGGTGATTAGTTTTTTTACTTGGTTGCGGAGTTGGGTGTATTGGAGCAAGGTGGAAGACATTTTATTTTTCTGGTAAAGCTTCCAGGATTTGTCCCTGTGACGCATGATTTGTTTTGTTTCTTTGGTCAGCCAAGGAGCAGAATTGGCTTTGACTCATTTGTTTCTTAGTGGGGCTAGGGAGTTAAGAGTATTTAGGAAGACAGAGTTAAAATGTTCTACATGATGAACTGTCAAACAACAATATAACTAAAGTTTGTTTTATCAAACAAAACTGGCTTAAAAAATAGAGTTAATGAAAAATAATAAGAAAAGTACTAGTGCTTAAATATACCATCTCTGAGATTGCACAATGCTGGGTAATTGGGGAAAAATCTCCTATCTGCAATATTCAGCAATCTCACAAGAATACTGGTCTCCTTGTGACTATAAACTGTATTCCATTCCATGACTTTATACATCCCAAAATAAATTAGGGCTCTGCTGTTTTTCTGCTGTGATAAACATTTCTGTAGTGTTTTTCTGCTTAAAATAGTGTAGCTAGTAGCTGTAGCACAGGCCAGTTCAGGTTTGCTGTCTCTGTAGCCTGGTTGCTTGTTTGCAGTGTTTGTTTGTTCTGAGCACATGTTCCAGGCGAGCTTGGCTTAGCGGAGGTTTTTCTTCACTTTATTGAGAGATCTGTTGTTGATTTGCTGCTGGCTGGTAAAAGTTGGCTGGTCTAGGGATTGGAGTAAGCACCCATTGATTCTTTTAAGCTTTTTTTTAAGTTTCAGGTTATACCTTCTGGTATTTAAGCCTTAACTTTGAGAGGATTCCTGTCTATAAACACTGACCACAACTCTGATCTGTGATATATAACAAGTATCCTGTTTTTTTTCTTATTTTACTAGTTATTGCTTATTCTAGCCATTTATAGCACTTTTATTGTCTGCTGCATACCTTTTAATGTATTTTACTGCTATAAACTAATCTGCACAGTTGTACTAAAATTGTCTGCCTTACAGGGCCTGATAAATAAGGTTTTACTGCCACACTGTTTGTAAAGCTTTTTTTAGCTAGTTTCACTGTATGAATGGTATTAACTGGAATTTTTTTCATTCTACCTAATACAGAAAGAATATTTGAGAAGGCCAACCCATTTAGTTTCTTAACCTTGAATTATCCTCTTTTCCTCCTTTCTCACTTTCCACTTAAAAAAAACAATACACACTTTGCTTGAGTGTACCATTGCTAGAATCTCCTTGTGTTCTGAGTGTGCTTCTCTAACAATCTGGAAATATAGAGCTGATAAGTATATTTTTTGGCACTTTTTAGCTGTTCAGAGTTCTGCACTATTTTAATTTTTGCTTGACAGAATTATTTATATATTTGCTGGCATTGTTTTCTGATACTCTAAGTGCTTCCATCTTGATTTTTTCCTAATTTACTGCTTTTGCACTTGTTTTAGTCAATTTTTAATTTAATTGCATTTATTTAAACTGTATTTGCTTTAATACTGTTTCACACTCAAGCGTGCTAGCTTGCACTGCATTTAACTTGTGTTTACTGCTGTTTTAGCTGCTTTTCTGTAAAAAAAAATAAAAACAAAAAAGACAAAAAAAAATTCTAAGCTTGTTTCCTGCCTTTCCTGTAACTAGTCTAGTCCAGATACAGATTTGCTGTATCTTGGACTTATTGTAAGCTTCTAAGCCCCCCAAGCCCTTCTGTGTTGGAGGGAAGCCTTCTAGCTTATCAGTGGGACTGGTATAAACTAGATAGCCTATCTACCACAAGTGGAGTGGTTTCTGGCCAAGAAATTTTAGTTTATTGGCCGTTTAGGGAGTTTTTCCATCCCTTTCAACTTTCTGGTTTAAAAGCCCGGATTTGTGTGGGTTTGCACTTCTTTAAGCTCTGCACAGAGGTGCCAAGCTGAGATAAACTATTACAGGTGCCAGAAAGTCTGCTCTTAAGTTTTCCCTTAGATCTTGCTAGTTCTTTCTCTCTTGCACTTCAAATATCTTAATCACTTTGCACTTCAACAGGTTTTTGTAGCAATTATTGTAGCATACCTAAGTGCCATCAGCACTAGTCATTCTTCATGGAAATAGCTCCAGTACTTAGTACTTATGACCAGCCCTCCTGGCATGATTAAAGGGCAGTTCCCTGTGCTTTTTTCTATTAATCTGGTGCACTTGGGCATTCTGAGGCAGTGAGCAACTGCCTCATGTATCAGATAACCCTCCCCTCTTAACCCCCCTTTACTCAGACTTGTGAGAGATGCACTTATATCACCAAATTGGAAGCTATGCACTCTCCAGCCAAGACCAGACTAGCTGGTCAAGAGAAGAAGGTCAACATCTGCAGCACACCACATGGAACACATAGCCCTCCAGAACATCCACTATCACAGCTCTCACATAAAAACACAAACCACATACCCACCTTCATGGAGACTCTCAATAGAAATTCACCCAAACAACAGAGACCTCCAAGACAGAAATGCACTCAACCACCAGAACACAGCACAAACAACAGGGCACATAGCTCACCACCACAGTGTGCCCCTCAACCTAAGCCACTAAGGCTAAACACCTTGCCCAATGTGGATTCACGTGGATGTGAATGACCTGAGACACACTCCCCTGGACTACATGAAAAGAGACATGGTGGAGCTCTTGGATTATGTGTCCCAGGCAGGTATGACACTAGCCCTGAGCAGTATCCTACCGTCACCCAGAATGATACCACAGTACAAACAAAAAATGATTGACTTCAACAATTGGCTAAGTTTCTGGTGTTATCTCTCGGCTTGGGATGACATGACTGACAGACCTCGATGCTTTGCCAGAGATGGCTTGCATCTGTCACCACTGGGTTTCTGGGTACTGGCTAAGGCACTTGCCATCCCTATACTGCCTTTTTTAGGTGGTGTTCCAAAGACCAAATTACCACTATAACAGCTGTAAATAAATGCAATCTGAGGGTCATACTGCTCAGCAGTAGAAGTCTAAATCACGATGCACTCGCTCAAAGCACTCCTCAAAATGGAGAACATTGACATATGTGCTGTAACAGAGACCTGGTTTAAAGCATCAGAAAGCAACCCTGCTCTACCAGCCTATAACTCATTTCACACCTTTCTGTCCTGAAACATAGACCAAAGCTCCAAATGTGGTGGTGTCTCCACATTTATAAGGGATATGCGCATCTCCAGACGTAGCTCAGCATAAAGCATCTGAGATACTTCAGGTACAACTATTATTGGGTAAGATAATGATCCAGGTCATAGCCTGCTATAGGACCCCAACCATGTCCCAAGACTCTCACTCTGCATTCCTAAGCAACCTGGAATCTATCAAGGTCCAACCCAACATTCTTTTCAACTACCTCTCCAACAATTGGGAAAACTGCTCCTAAAAACAGAGGTGGGTAACTTCACTGCACTCATGCCAATGGAAAATGGCTGCATGACTGCCGAATCATACACCAATGCACTGTACGGACATGTACATAAATGTATGGAACTAGCCATACCCAACAGAACCAAGATGCTCTCCTCCAAATAAAGGAAGCCAGTCTGGTGGTCCCCTGCCATTAACAAACTCTACGACAGAAGGAAGGAACTGTTACAGAAAAAGGTGATGTCCCAAGACTGCAAAACACCCTTATTAGTCTCAACAAAAAGTTGAGATCCCTCATCAAATCCTCTAAAGCCAGCTATGAAGGCAGAATTGTGTCAGACACAGAAACAATCACAAAGCTTTCTATAGCTATATCAAAAACCTCCACGGCATTACCAGATTTGCTCTGAGTTACTGCACAATGGTACCTCCTATACTGAGCCAACAGATATTACCAACATACTGGCCAACAGATTCAGTGCCAACTTTACCCCTCCCCCCAAAGGACCAATCACAGTGCCAGAAGAATGCCAGGGACCCAGCATTAATGCAGCACAGGTTAAAGCTGCATTGTCCAAGGCCAAGAATACAGCTTCGATGGTACCCGATAATATCCCTGTTGTATTTTACATGAACTACAAAGTGAACTGGTACCACATCTGTGTGCCCTGTTTAGTCACAGCCACACCTCAAGCTTTGTTCCTACCAAATGGTACACTGCTACAGTCATCCCTCTCCATAAAGGGGGAGCGATTACAAACCCTGGGAATTATTGCCCCATTAGCCTGATGAGCCTGATATGTAAAGATATGGAGTGCATCATCGTGGACCTGATTAACAAAGACATAAGAAATCTTCAAACTCTAGACCCCATGCAATACGGCTTTGTGAAAGGGAGATCATGCCTGCTCAACCTGGTTGATTTCTTTGAGTAAGTCACCAGGACTGTGGATAAAGGTAAGGCAGTGCATACAGCCAAGGCCTTTGATACCATTCCTCACTCGGGAATTATTGACAAACTCACCAAACTAGGCAGCAACCCCTATATCACAAGGTGGGTTGCAAATTGGCTCACAGAAAGAACACACAGTGTGAAAGTAGCAGACTCCAAGTAAGACTGCAAACCAGTCACGCGAGGAGTCTCACAGGGTCGATCCTGGGTCCTCTCCTGTTTGGCATCTACTTCTCAGAAGTACAGGCCAACACAAAGGAACTCTGGCTGACCAAGTTCGCAGGCAACTGCAAGCTGGGAGCCATTATTAACTCCCCAAGTGATGCAGACATTCTATAGAAAAGCCTTACTGAGACTAATGACTGGTGTTGAAACCATGGCGTTAAGCTTAACGCCAAAAAATGTGTCGCCATCCCCTTTGATAAAAAACTCAGTTCCTACTAATTACCATATTGATGGGAGCCCACTGAACACAGAAGGTTTTATAAGAGATCTGGTAAAGCAGGTTGACAGCAACCTCTCCTTCAACCACCACATTGCCACTGTGGTCAGAAAATCCTTCTGTGTGGGACATCTCATTACCAAGGGTTTTGCATCCAAGAGGAAAGAGGTCATCGTCTCTCTTTCTGCTCTTCCCTTATTACACCAATCTTCGAGTATAATGCCCCATTTGGCATGTACCTCACTAGACACATACAACAGCTGAAGAGACCACAGAAGTACCTCATGAAGAGGATCCTAGGCATTTAACACCATGTCCTTCATGGACAGACTCAAAAGACTCCAGCTATTATCTGTCTCATATCGCCTCTTTATAGGCGATCTCTGCTTGACTTACAAAGACATGTCTGACCCAGCTCTGTTAAAAATGCTACATCTAAAGAAATCCCAATCCCTCCACACCACATGCTCCAGAGACCTCAACCTCATTACCATAATCAAGAGCACATGCTGGAAGGACAGGTTTCTCACCCAGAGACAGCCCATGCTCTGGAACAGACTTGCCATACATGTCAAGCAGAGCACCTTGCTGTCCCTTTTCAAGAGAAACCTTAAAGAGTGTATGGGTATTAGAAAGTTCAGCTCGGGGATCAATCCAGTGGGTCTACTTGATAGAGGCACTGGGAACTAATGTCAGGCGGCATGATGCCAGGGCACTTCTATTGGCTAGGGTTGTAAAGGCTCCAGGGTCATTAGCCAAGTACGCACCAATGAACCTATATATATCTATATATATATATATATATATATATATATATATATATATATATATATATATATATATACACATATGCAGTGGATATAAAAAGTTTACACACTACTGTTAAAATGCCAGGTTTTTGTGATATAAAAAAATGAGACTGCAATAAATAATTTCAAAACTTTTCCCACCTTAATGTGACCTATAACCTGTACAATTCAATTGAAAAACAAACAAATCTGTTAGGGGAAAAAATATAAAAAATTAAAAACATACAATATGCTGGTTGCATAAGTGTGCACACCCTTAAACTAATAATTTGTTGTGTGTGCACACCCTTAAACTAATACTTTGTTGAAGCACCTTTTGATTTAATTACAACATTCAATCTTCTTGGGTACACACCTGCCATCATTTAAAGAGACTCTGATTAACCCCAAATAAAGTTCAGCTGTCCTAGTAATATTTTCCGAGTTCCTATCAGTTTGTCGAAACTTCAGCAGTTCAAATACCATATGTTCAAACTGTGAAGTTCGAAAACTGATTATTGCGAAGCCGCAGAACACCGAATTCTTTCCCATGGAAAGAATTTGGTGGGTCGTTTCTATGGCTTTGCGATTTCCAGCACTATGATGGAAACTTACGGGTCAGGTTCAGGTAAGTGTGCGATTGTGTGGATGTTAGGGTTAGGGCACGGGTTAGGTGAGTTAGGCTTAGGGCACGGGTGAGGTGGGCATGCGATAGTGACAGACTTTAGGGTTAGGGCGGGATAGGTGAGTTAGGGTTAGGGTGTGGGTCAGATGAGTGTTCGATAGTGACGGACCTTAGGGTTAGGGTTTGGGTTAAGGTAAGTGGATAGATAGTAGTGTAGGTACAGTTTAGTGTACGGTTAGATGTAGGATTTTAAGTGTATGTGTGTGGACTGCTGTTTTTTTGGTGTGCTTGTGCTGTGTGTGTGTTTCTTGGAACAGCGATTTTTTTTTCCCAGGGAAAATAATCGCTGTTCTAAGCCTTCAGTAGTTTTACACTTTGAGGTTAGAAGTTCGAACATATGGTGTTTGAACTTCTGCCACTTCAACGAAGTGAGATAGACCTGTATTTTCCTGACATTTACTCAGTTGGCTGCTACAGCAAAAGCCATGGTTCGCAGAGAGCTTACAAGCATCAAAGGGATATCATTGTTTAAAGGTATCAGTCAGGATAAGGGTACAAAAAAATTTCCACAGCATTGGATATACCATGGAACACAGTGAAGACAGTCATCAAAAAGTGGAGAAAATATGGGACAACAGTGACATTGCAAAGAACTGGACATCCCTCCAAAACTGATGAAAAGACAAGATGAAAACTGGTCAGGTAGGCTGCCAAGGGACCTACAGCAACACTGAAGGAGCTGGAGGAATTTCTGGCAAGTACTTCTTGTGTTCTACATGTGACAACAATCCCTCGTATTCTCCATATGTCTGTAGTATGGGGTAGGTTTGCAAGATGGAAACCTTTTCTTACACAGAAAAACATCCAGGCCTGGCTAAAATTTGCAAAACAATACATCAAGTCTCACAAAAGCATGTGGGAAAATGTGTTATGGTCTGATGAGACCAAGGTTGAACATTTTGGCCACAATTCCAAAAGGTATGTTTGGTGCACAGACACCCCTTTGCTTCACCAAAAGAAGACGATCCCCATGGTGAAGCATGGTGGTGGCAGTATCATGCTTTGGCATTGCTCTTCTTCAGCTGGAACTGGGGCTTTAGTCAAGGTGGAGGGAACTGTGAACAGTTCCAAATACCAGTCACTTTTGGCCTAAAACCTTCAGGTGTCTGTTAGAAAGCTGAAGATGAAGAGGAATTTCACCTTTCAGCATGATAGTGACCCAGAGCATACATCCAAATCAGCAAATGAATGGCTTCACCAGAAGAAATTTTAAGTTTTGGAATGGCCCAGTCAGAGCCCAGACCTAAATCCAATAGAAAATCTATGGGGTGACCTGAAGAAGGCTGTGCACAAGAGATGCCATCACAATCTGACAAATCTGGAGCGCTTTTGCAAGAAAAAGTGGCAAATATTGCCATGTCAAGATGTGCCATGCTGATAGACTCCTACCCAAGAAGACCGAATGCTGTAATTAAATCAAAAGGTGCTTCAACAAAGTATTAGTTTAAGGGTCTGCACACTTTTGCAAACAGCTTATTGTATGCTTTTTATATCTTTTTCCCTAACAGATTTGTTTATTTTTCATTTGAATTGTACAGGTTATAGGTCATATTAAAGGTGGGAAAAGTTTTGAAATGATTTATTGTGATCTTATTTTTTTAAATCACAAAAACCTGACATTTTAACAGGGGTGTGTAAACTTTTAATATCCACTATATATATATATATATATATATATATATATATATATATATATATATATATATATACTTTTCTTTGTCAAAATGTCATTACTTTGAAAAAAAAAAGTAGGAGCCCACTTACGCAAAGGTGGACTTGAACGAAAGTGCACTTTCTCTGAGGCCTAGTTGCCAGATTGGCTGACTAAAGTAAAAAAAACACACACACAGAAAACATGTTTTGCAGGGGGCAAACCCCCATGCACCCCTCATGTGGGGGGCTGTACCACCCCCCCCAATTAAATATACAAACTCTGACATTGCACTACAGCGAGGAAAAGGGAATATTCCCATTTTGCTCTGCATTATGATCTCCATACTTTGTTTTCAAAGTTTTGGTACTTCGAACAACTGGGTTTGACCAAGTGGGTTTTGAAGTACTGAAATTTCATACAAACGAAGTAGGCCCATACATATATATGTATATATATATATATATATATATATATATATATATATATATACATATATATATATATATATATATATATATATATATATATATATATATATATATATATATATATATATATATGTATACAGATATATCATTTTCTCAATATTGAGTGAACACTCAAAGGAGAAAATACAAAAAGAATAAACATTTTAGCTTGAAATCTAAAAAAAAATAGAAAAAAAATGCAGGTGGGGCATGCCCACACGCCTTGCTATTTATACAAATTCCAAGATCACACAACAGCAGAGCATGGGCAAATTCTCAAACCGCACTGTGCCATGATCTCACAAAAAAGCAGAAAGCAGGCTGAAAAAGCAGTCTATCAGAGAGTTTGCTGTTCTGAATGTTCACTTTTACAGACTGCATCACTAAATAGATAGAGATAGATAGATAGATAGATAGATAGATAGATAGATAGATAGATAGATAGATAGATAGATAGATAGATAGATAGATAGATGTTGACTCTGTAAGCGTATATCAACTTCTAACTCATTCAACTATGACAGTGTCAAAATACGGGTCTATTTCACTTTGTCAAATGCTTTATTCAGCAAATCATTATTTATCTAACTCACTTAAGTGAAAGCTCATATAAGCGAACAATCGTTTCAGTTAAAATTCTCCAAGGGAAAAAATTAGTGGGCCAGCTACTGACCATAACAAACACTACACAATTTAAAACTCAGCAAAGTGGGGGATTTGCTCCCACACTCCCCAGTGTGAGGGGCTGCACCACCCACACCCCCTAACTAAATATACCAACTCTGAGATCACACTACAGTGGGCAAATGGGAAAATTCCTGATGATGGCCAACCATGTCCTTTCTCTGAAAAAAAAAATTGTTGAAATGATCGTTCGCTTAAATGAGCTTTTACCTAAGTGAGTTTGATAAATAGTGATTTGCTGAATAAAGTAATCAACAAACTGATATTGACTGGTCAAATACAGATCAGTGAGTACAGATTTACTCAAACACACAATCAGATAAACACTGATTACAAAGGGGCACCTATCCATGCCTTGGAAAACACAGTTAGAAACACCCTACTACACAGAATATTACTATAACAAACAGAAACATTAAATAAAAAACATGCTTTTTCAGTCACTTGTAGAACAGCACACTTCCCAAAATCAATACACAGAAAAAGTACTTCACTTGTTTAGGGATACCAGCCTCCCACTCTCCCTTATTTCCACAACCATGACTGCAGTGCAGTACAATACAAATTGCACTGCAGTTTACCATAGTACAACCAACCATATCAATAGTCAACAATATGTTTTCCATGGTAGAGTACTGATCTTCATGTGCCTTTTCCAAATGCAACCTCCACAAACGAAACACTGGTAATGCAATAAAACCCAACGAACCTTGGATCCTGGTGTGTATAAGTTCTCCTTTATTGAATAGTACCAACAAAATCCGCAAACAAGTAAAACCAACGACAAAGACTAAGCGCTTTCACCCTAGTAGATAGGGCATCTTCAGAGTAATAAATGAACACTACCATCAATCCTTATATAGTAATCTTTTCACTAATTAAACCTTAATAGGCCTTACATCATTGAACTTAATTAATTAATTAACAATCAAAATGAACACACAGTTGCTGCCCATAGTCTAAAACATGAAAATGAAATATATATACATATATATATATATATATATATATATATATATATATATATATATATGTTATACACAAGTAAATATAAGGGTGCTCAATATTTGTTAAACATCTAAAATACTTTTTCCTTCCATTTAATGTTTTTGTATTTGGATAACATTTAATGTGTTTTTGAAATGTATTTAAACTATAACATTATTGCATCTGTAGGGGCAGATGAATGGTGAACATAAGATGTATGAATTGTATTATATATGTTTATTTATAAAAAATAATGTTATAAAACAATCACAGTATCACTAAATATAGTGTGTATATTAATATGTACTTTAAAATCAATGAATCATAATCAGAAATGAAAATATTGCAATGTCAAAATAATAATATATAGAAATATTACAATTATCTTAGTGTTTAAAAGTTAAGTTATATATGTATATAAATAGTAAATATTAAATATTAATATTAAATAGTAAATATAAATAATTATAAAAAATTATATAAATATTAATAAATAACATTAAATTCATAATATAAATATTTTAAAAAACTTACTATAAATATATAAATATATATAATGTAAATAGTGACATAATAATCTAGTGTAGTTAAACATATAAATGCAAACAAAAACATTAAAATATGTAGTATGTAATATGAACAAAACCAATAAAATATGTAATATAGACACAAACATTAAAATAGACACAAACATAAAAATAAACACAGACATTAAAATATGTAATACAAACAAGAACATTGAAAAATTAGGTGGTGTAATGGTATCGGAAAAGCAATATTAAATATTAAATACTAAAGATTAAACATTAAATATTAAATATTAAATATTAAATATTAAATATTAAACATTAAATATTAAATATTAAATATTAAATATTAAATATTAAATAAACTGCGATTTAAGCTTTAATATGCTAGATATAGAAATTTGTTCATTAATGCCAGGCAACGTTGTGGCATTTAGCCTAAGTTGCCACAAACATTCCTTGGCTTCTAATATCATTTTTTCATCACCACCATTATTTCCTTTGTTGTATGTTCTATCAATAATGAAAAATATAAATCTTTTAAAATTAGAACAATTGATGCTGTGGTTATATAGAGCACTGGTTGTTTTGTGTTTTTTTATATCACGTAAATGTTCACTGATTCGTGTTTTAAGTTTTCTAATCGTTTTCCCTACATAAAACGCGTAACAGGCAGTACAGGATGCTACATAAACCACCATATTTGAATTACAGTTGCATAACCCTGGACATCTAATAGTCTTAACATAATTATAAATATAGAGGTAGGGACCATCGTTAATAAATCTACAAACATGACATGCTCCACATTTATTCATTTTAGAATTTTTGTAGAATTCATAATTAGTGTGCTGTTCAAATTGATTTTTTAAGTTTCTACCTCTACTAAATGTTATTTTAGGTGTGTTTCCTATTATGTCCTTAATTTCATGATTTAATTCAAACACACTAGTCCAAGCTTCATGTATAGCATTAACTATCTGTTGAGAACAATGATTAAATGGTAAGATAAAAGTGTCATGTCTTGAAGTTGGTGATTTCATGATTGTATTAATGTCAGAGTCCAAAGAGATGATTGGTTTATATAATGTACACCTTTTAGTTACAATTTCTCTACTAATCTCTTGAACAATATTAGCAGGATATCCTCTAGCCAAAAACATATTTGTAATTTTCTCCAATTCACTTTCAAAGACTACTTCATTACTGACAATTCTTGACAATCGGACCATTTGTCCTTTAACTAAATTCTTTTTTTGGTACATAGGGTGACAACTGTCAAAATGTAAAAAAGAATTTGAGTATGTTTTCTTCCTGTAAATACCTGAATCAAACTTGTTATTATCCAAACAAAGCGTAATGTCTAAAAAATTAATGTTATTAACAAACACATGACTAGTAAATTTGAGAAAACTCGTAGTTTTACCCAAAAAAGTGACAAATGCATTAAATTCATCTTCAGATCCTTTCCAAAAAATAAGGATGTCATCTAAATAGCGCAGGTATAACAACACTTTGTTCCAAAATGTACTTGTAAAGACATATTCAGACTCCCAATAGGCTAGAACCAAGTTTGCATAAATGGGGGCACACCTAGCCCCCATAGCTACCCCCTTTGTTTGTCTAAAAAAATTTTTATTGAAGAACAAAAAATTGTTCTCCAAGACCAGTTCTAACATCTCAGTAAGTAATCGATGGTCAGGACTATTATGTTTACTATATTTATTTAAGCATGCTTCAAACATCTCCAAACCTTGATCGTGAGGAATAACTGTAAATAAGTTGATGATGTCCACAGTAGCCATTAAAAATTTAGTTCTAAAATCAAAAGTGTTCATGAATTGTCTTATAATATCCAGACAATGCCATGAATCTTTTATAATATGTGGTATAGAATTCAAAATAGGTTTACATTTGAAATCAATATAGGCGGCCAATGGTTCTGTCTTTGATCCTTTGGCTGACACTATAGGTCTAAACCGGGGATGGTTCATGTTCTTGTGAATCTTGGGAATCCCAAATATGGATGGAGTAATTGGGAATTCAACTGAAATATAGTTGTAAGTTTGTTGGTCTATTCTCCCATCCATCAAGAATTCATAAAACAGCCAATCAATCTTAGTGTATGCTTGGTTGATCTCATTTCTACTAACCTTTTGATATGTTTCATTATCTTCCAACAAAGTGGACATCCTATTATTGTAATCAGAGTTGAGCAAAATAACTACTCCCCCACCTTTGTCAGGTTTCATGATTCGATATTTGTCTGAACCAGTAAGTTCTTTAAGACAAAAATTCTCTGATGGTGTCAAATTACTCTTGTAAACATTATTATATTTTGTAATTCTTCTGATTTGTGATTCACATAACTTTTCGAAAATCTGAATCATACAATTTTGTGGGGGTATGAAAGTACTATGACGTTTAAGACTCAAATGTCTGGAGCTCTGCAATGGATCACCTGTGTTGTGAAAAAATATTTTTAAATTTAAAAGTCTAGTGTACATTTTCAAATTTGTCAATACTTTACCTACATCTAATTTAAATGTAGGTACAAAAGTGAAGCCTTTACTTAATAATTGTAAATATTTGCTGTCAAATTTATGTCCTGTAAAATTATAAAAATTGAAACCAGAGAAGGAAGTAACAGAACAGTCATTCATCACATTGTTTAGTACTTCATCCAAACATTTCTCACTCAAACTGTTCACTGTCACTAACAACTCACCTATTCCCTGTGTATCTAATGTGGGATACAGTGTGTCAGTATTATTTTTTGAACCACTTATAACCTCACTATTTACTTCTGTATAGCTAGAGTTTGTAGTAGCTATCTCTGCCATGAGTAGGTTCTGTATGGTTGGTTGTTGTGATATCTGTGAGTATGTTGGTTGTGGCTGTTCTGTTGTTCCCTTATCCGTTCCGATCTCCTCAGGGATGGAGGTTCTAAAAAAACTGGTTGAACTTCATCATTAAAATTAACTTGGTTAGTATTCACATTATCAATATTGGGACTAAGATCGTGTCTATTCACCATAACTTGTTTTCGGTTTTGAACTTGCATATTCTTGTATTCCCTAAAATGGGTGTAAGCTTTGTTGTTGTTGTAATCCCTACTATCTCTTTCTATTTTGTTGTTTTTGATGTCCAAACCCTTGTTAATGTACCTGTCAATGTCCTTAAAAATGTTTTCTAGCCTAAATTTATTATGTTCATATAACAGGTCAGCTTTAATATTACTGTCTAAAATGTTCAGTCTCTCCTTTAAAACATTCAGTCTGTCATTATTGTTACGAATAATCAGCCTTAGTAAATCTAAACCAGTTCTGTCAAAAAGATGTAGTAATTCTGTAAATACTTCCGTGCCACGGGCACGGACGTATTTACAGAATTGCTACATCTTTTAGGTTAGTAGAAATGAGATCAACCAAGCATACACTAAGATTGATTGGCTGTTTTATGAATTCTTGATGGATGGGAGAATAGACCAACAAACTTACAACTATATTTCAGTTGAATTCCCAATTACTCCATCCATATTTGGGATTCCCAAGATTCACAAGGACATGAACCATCCCCCGTTTAGACCTATAGTGTCAGCCAAAGGATCAAAGACAGAACCATTGGCTGCCTATATTGATTTCAAATGTAAACCTATTTTGAATTCTATACCACATATTATAAAAGATTCATGGCATTGTCTGGATATTATAAGACAATTCATGAACACTTTTGATTTTAGAACTAAATTTTTAATGGCTACTGTGGACATCATCAACTTATTTACAGTTATTCCTCATGATCAAGGTTTGGAGATGTTTGAAGCATGCTTAAATAAATATAGTAAACATAATAGTCCTGACCATCGATTACTTACTGAGATGTTAGAACTGGTCTTGGAGAACAATTTTTTGTTCTTCAATAAAAATTTTTTTAGACAAACAAAGGGGGTAGCTATTGGGGGCTAGGTGTGCCCCCATTTATGCAAACTTGGTTCTAGCCTATTGGGAGTCTGAATATGTCTTTACAAGTACATTTTGGAACAAAGTGTTGTTATACCTGTGCTATTTAGATGACATCCTTATTTTTTGGAAAGGATCTGAAGATGAATTTAATGCATTTGTCACTTTTTTGGGTAAAACTACGAGTTTTCTCAAATTTACTAGTCATGTGTTTGTTAATAACGTTAATTTTTTAGACATTACGCTTTGTTTGGATAATAACAAGTTTGATTCAGGTATTTACAGGAAGAAAACATACTCAAATTCTTTTTTACATTTTGACAGTTGTCACCCTATGTACCAAAAAAAGAATTTAGTTAAAGGACAAATGGTCCGATTGTCAAGAATTGTCAGTAATGAAGTAGTCTTTGAAAGTGAATTGGAGGAAATTACAAATATGTTTTTGGCTAGAGGATATCCTGCTAATATTGTTCAAGAGATTAGTAGAGAAATTGTAACTAAAAGGTGTACATTATATAAACCAATCATCTCTTTGGACTCTGACATTAATACAATCATGAAATCACCAACTTCAAGGCATGACACTTTTATCTTACCATTTAATCATTGTTCTCAACAGATAGTTAATGCTATACATAAAGCTTGGACTAGTGTCTTTGAATTAAATCATGAAATTAAGGACATAATAGGAAACACACCTAAAATAACATTTAGTAGAGGTAGAAACTTAAAAAATCTATTTGAACAGCACACTAATTATGAATTGTACAAAAATTCTAAAATGAATAAATGTGGAGCATGTCATGTTTGTAGATTTATTAACGATGGTCCCTACCTCTATATTTATAATTATGTTAAGACTATTAGATGTCCAGGGTTATGCAACTGTAATTAAAATATGGTGGTTTATGTAGCATCCTGTACTGCCTGTTACGCGTTTTATGTAGGGAAAACGATTAGAAAACTTAAAACACGAATCAGTGAACATTTACGTGATATAAAAAAACACAAAACAACCAGTGCTCTATATAACCACAGTATCAATTGTTCTAATTTTAAAAGATTTATATTTTTCATTATTGATAGAACATACAACAAAGGAAATAATGGTGGTGATGAAAAAATGATATTAGAAGCCAGGGAATGTTTGTGGCATCTTAGGCTAAATGCCACAACGTTGCCTGGCATTAATGAACAAATTTCTATATCTAGCATATTAAAGCTTAAATCGCAGTTTATTTAATATTTAATATTTAATATTTAATATTTAATCTTTAGTATTTAATATTTAATATTGCTTTTCCGATACCATTACACCACCTAATTTTTCAATGTTCTTGTTTGTATTACATATTTTAATGTTTGTGTTTATTTTTATGTTTGTGTCTATTTTAATGTTTGTGTCTATATTACATATTTTATTGGTTTTGTTCATATTACATACTACATATTTTAATGTTTTTGTTTACATTTATATGTTTAACTACACTAGATTATTATGTCACTATTTACATTATATATATATTTATATATTTATAGTAAGTTTTTTAAAATATTTATATTATGAATTTAATGTTATTTATTAATATTTATATAATTTTTTATAATTATTTATATTTAATATTTAATATTAATATTTAATATTTACTATTTATATACATATATAACTTTTAAACACTAAGATAATTGTAATATTTCTATATATTATTATTTTGACATTGCAATATTTTCATTTCTGATTATGATTCATTGATTTTAAAGTACATATTAATATACACACTATATTTAGTGATACTGTGATTGTTTTATAACATTATTTTTTATAAATATACATATATAATACAATTCATACATCTTATGTTCACCATTCATCTGCCCCTACGGATGCAATAATGTTATAGTTTAAATACATTTCAAAAACACATTAAATGTTATCCAAATACAAAAACATTAAATGGAAGGAAAAAGTATTTTAGATGTTTAACAAATATTGAGCACCCTTATATTTACTTGTGCATAACATATATATATTTTTTTTTCGTTTTCATGTTTTAGACTATGGGCAGCAACTGTGTGTTCATTTTGATTGTTAATTAATTAATTAAGTTCAATGATGTAAGGCCTATTAAGGTTTAATTAGTGAAAAGATTACTATATAAGGATTGATGGTAGTGTTCATTTATTACTCTGAAGATGCCCTATCTACTAGGGTGAAAGCGCTTAGTCTTTGTCGTTGGTTTTACTTGTCTGCGGATTTTGTTGGTACTATTCAATAAAGGAGAACTTTTACACACCAGGATCCAAGGTTTGTTGGGTTTTATTGCTTTTCCAAATGCAGCCTGGGAGTGGTGTCTGGTTATGTGACTTGCTCAGAGTCTCACGTTTAGGCAATGGAGGCTGATAAAATCAAACCTTGCACCACTAGACCACAGGAAACAGCTTGTAACAGCTCCATAATCCTCTAAGCCAACTGACAGACCTGTGGGTCTTTAGTTTTACTATAAGCACAGGTTTCCAGGCATGTATTTTTGTCTGAGTGTAAGTGTGTGTGTGCGGGCACGTGTGTGTTTGTTAAACTACGTGAGTGCCTGAATCCACACATTCATGTGTGTATGCATAAGTATATATACAGTGCAGGAAAGGGGACTCTCCCAATCCCGCACTGTAGAGGGATCTCTACTATCATTTGTCAGCCTTTCAAATGTTTGGTCATATGGTGTTGGCCATATGAGTTTCGAACATTTGAAAGTTCAAACAAATGAAGGGCTCCCATATATATATATATATTTATATATATATATATATATATATATATATATATATATATATATATATATATATATATATATATATATATATATATATATATATACATGCACAGGTGTATACATGTGTTAACACTTGCATCCATATGGGCCTGTCTGCATGTTTTTGTGTGTTTGGAGTGGGGGGCATGCAAGCTAAAATTTGCAAGAGTATGTGTGTGTGTGTGTGTGTGTGTGTGTGTGTGTGTGTGTGTGTGTGTGTGTGTGTGTGTGTGTGTGTGTTTGTGCTTGCCCATGCACCATGATTACTGCAACTTTCATACTGTCAAATATTCATTCTCCGTCTAAGAAATTATATGAAAAATGGCAGACTTTAATTAACAGTACCAGAATAACAAACAGTTTTAGAAAGTATCAAGTGTATGGTGTTTACTTTGCAGCTAATATCGCATTGAGAATATGGACTGTGCTCGACATAAATAAATAAATAAAACTAGACCTCTGTGAAAACAAGGACGGCTTGCAGCTGTCACCTGTGTCTGATGTAGCTGCAATGAGTTTTTTCATACATCTCTTCATTAAGCCATATATTCAGAATCTCATATCTTGAATTACAAGCACCAGCTTGTTCTGTTTTTGAATGCTTCACTGTCATCTTGTTCAGTGTTTCACTGCCTCAACCAGACACATCTTATGTATTGACAGAGAAGATGACTGTTTTCCATCTGCAGAAAGTAGGAGTTTTAATTATTCCTTCAATGTAAGATTCCATGTGGCTGCCAGATATCTTATGGGAATTTAACAGCCATATCTTTCAATAAACTGGCAAAGTGCTTTGTATCTTGACTTGCATTTGTTTGCCACATGTAACTCTGCTGTTGGTCTGCATATATAGCTCATATTTTTAAATGCAGTCAGTGTCCTTGCTCTCTCTGCAGTTTTCTGCTTATGTTCTGACATCAAAGTCTGCAATAAAACCTATATTTTTATTTTCCTGAATGAAAGAGAATAGTGACTGCTTGAGTTGGAAGTACTATTGTGCTTTTCACATATGCTTAGAATAGTCTAAATACATTAGCTTTTCTTAATGTAAATAAAGGTTTACCATCTTAGAGTAAAAAAAAAAAAACAAGAAAATAAAAATAGTTTGAAAACCTGAGGACCTATATTTATCACTTCACTCTTTAATGAAGATTTCATATGGTCAAATTGAGGAAATTATGTTAGCATTATTTCTGAAATTAGTTGCCATCTAAAAGCAAATCAGTCACTAATATTCTTCATTTGAGGTTCCCATTTCAACGTATTTACTTCAATTTATTATCCTGAGGAGAAGGATGAGTAAAAATGATTATTTCCATTTCAGCTCTGATTCAGAAAAGTTTAACATAGCTATTGCATAATTGGATAAGTAATTTTACATAAGCAGTCAGTTGACACATGACTTTAGTAGCAGAAAGACTAGATGCAAAAAGACATTAATTACTGTACATATATTTATTCCTGGTGCATTTAACTAAGACCTTCCAGGTACAGATTTTGAAGTGATAGCTGACATGCAGTATTACAAAGTACATTATAGAGGTTACAGGTACTGAAACCTTTATCACTCTGATACAACTAATTCTGAAAACATTCATTGTCTCAATTGCTAAACCATAAAGGCAGAGAAGGTACAGTTAAATTATATACATTTGTTTGGAAACTCCAGCTGTGCTTTTTATCTCAGGGAAAATGTACTGTTGCATAATATTTGTTTTTCATTTGCTGCATGAAATTGTTTTGTTTTTCAACTACTGCTTCAGATAGTTTAGACATTATTAATATTTGATTCTCTTTAATGGATGGATCAGTAACGAGTGAAATCCACCGACATCAGTGATATACATAGAGTAAGCCTTGCATTATGCCCGAATGCTGTAAAGTGTAGTATAATATGCAAATACAACACAAAGCAACAGATTAACTTCAAACTGACATTATTGCCCACCACACAATGGTGATATTAAAAAAAATCTCTCTCCAACTGTGTTAACTGGCTAATGTGGGTCAGGCAATTAGCATAACAGACATAATCTCTGATACACAGACATGGAATAGCCACACAGAGATGGCCCTCATTTGTGGCATATTACCATGTCTGAATTGACAACAATATTCGCCTGCTGGGGATTACTCTACTTTGTTCTACTAAGAATATAAACCTTGCTATACAAGTAATTAATGAAAAAGAATTCTTTCTTATGAGCTGATCTACTTGTTCCATGGCTATTCAATGGTAACCATAGCTACTCACAGGGCCTTTTCAGATATGAATCAAGTATGTTATAAAAGCAGTCTGCAAATCCCATTTTTTGTACCTGTCAAATGTAATGTTTTATATAGGATTTACAATTCCTTCAGGAGAAACACTATCAATTTGAGAGGTTAACATCTCCTTGTAGATGGAAATATCACATGTTCTCCTTCCTGTGCCACATATGGTGAATGCACCAGGAAGAGCAATGGCTCTGAAAAGTTTGTGACTGTCTAAAAACTACTAATCAGCATTTCCCATCCAGTCCTTATGCAATTCCTCCAGTGATTTTAAAAAAGTTCTACTGATCTCCATATGAAGTCTACTGCCAGGGTATGTTCCAAGCTTCTACTTTTAATTAGATCTGACCATAATACACAGACAGAAAATATTGGAATGCATGCTGTTCAACTTGTCTCAAATGACTATCAAGGGGTATGAAACTCTTTTCTTCTCCTGTATTCCCTGAGAATGCAGCAGAACAAAAACTGGATGGTAAAACGTATGACCTTTTTTTCTCCAGGCACCAGAGTCACACAAAATATGACTATATGTAATGTTTCATAGTATTTTCTAATATACAGATAGTATATCTTAATATCCCATGACTGGCAACCCAAGGATGGAGAATGTTTGGCTCCATGCTTTGACATTTGAACTTTCTTCTACTCTTATAGTTTACAGTATATATCTATAAGTTTAAAAATACGTTAACATATTGTTGTTTGCCTGATTGAGTTGGTTATATTTGGATGGTTTGTAATTTGTTTTTTTAGACCATGAAATTTATAAGGAAGTGTTTGACGTTTAATGTTAAATGTCCTGACTGCATCAAAAAGGGAGTCAGCAAGCCAGGTTGGGACATAAGATTCTTTTTTGCAAAAATTTGAAATGGCCAATAAACACTGGAGGTGCTTTTGTTCTACATTGAAGATCCAGCTCATTCACCATTAAAATGTTAAGCTAAATGATCGAATGTGGGGGTTACAATTCAAGCCCGATAACACTTGGACTGAAAGTGTCATGACAAAGCTAAGGATACTGAGGGAGGTGGCTGATAGAAGACTTTGATATGCCAAGAAAAAAGAATGTGAGGAACATTTTTGGTCCCAATTTGGGCAGACCCTTCATTTTCCATCTTATTTTCTGTTTTAATGCCCTATCAGGATTATAATGCTGTTGTTAGTGTGTGTATGTGCCATAAAGACAAAATGATATGACTCACTAGAAAGCAATATTAGATGTTTGAAGAAAGGAGCTCATTACTCTTCCTGACAGTTTAAATTTACAAAGTCAGACTAATGACTAACAATGTTTATAAAGATGTTAAGACACCCCTTGCCCTGCCTTGAAGCACACATCTTAGTTATTTTTAAAATTTACTGCTGTTCAGTCCAGTGCATGGGAAGAATAGATCAAGTAAATGTTAAGTTTCTAGCTCACTTTCTTAGGCCAAGTTCCTGGCTCACTTTCTTAGGCCACGTTCCTGGCTCACTTTCTTAGGCCAAGTTCCTGGCTCACTTTCTTAGGCCAAGTTCCTAGCTCACTTTCTTAGGCCAAGTTAATGTTTTACTTTCTTAGGCCAAAATGGGCTACACATTCAGTCCAAAACAGAGTGTACCAAGGATATTCTTTCTGTATCCCTATAGGCATTAATGAAGCATTTTATGTTTTACTCCACATTGTACCTGTACCTCTCAACGGTCAAAAATTTTGCAAAATGTCTAGATTTCTGCCTCACATTTTGTCTGTTCTTCATAACATTTGTGGTTTTATAAGTAAGTCAGTGAGAGTTGCAGTAACCAAATGACAGGCATTTGAGTTTCAGACATCATGTCCTGTAAACACATGCTAATGCAAAGCTTGTTATTCTAGAAACATTCTAAGTTCTAAGTTTATAATGGCAATATTTAAAATCTGTTTATGATTACGGGCCTTTGCCCCCCCACACACAGTTTTTGGCTTTCTGCAGAATTATTGCAATAATGGGTTGAAAAGTATAATTGTACCTAGTAACCCTTTGTCTTTTGCAACTCTCCTGCCATAGGTGTTTTCTTCATTCAATCCTTCCATTCAATTACAATAGCAGAAGAAGGTTGTTTTTGTAGACTTCCATGATGAACAGATTCTCAAGCATCCATCAGGTAAAATGTTGTGAATGGAAATGCTTACTTCAGATCAATATAAGATTCTTGGTTTCAAAATACTGCCATTTGTTGCTTGAACTTTTTAGTGAGTACTCAAGATGTACTTGTTTCTTTGAAGAAATATCTTACCACTGCTTCAGCTGGGGAAAGACACTCAAATGCATTCAGTCGACTGCATACCTGCTTTGTTTAGTTCATTTGAAACCAACCTTTATGCCAACCTTGAGTACTCAGACTTTCTGCTGTGCTTAAGAATCACCAGGGAGGTCTCATCAAGGGGTGTGCCAGTACGGACAACTGACAGACATAACTTACATTATTCAGCACTCAGAAATCATCCCTTGCTATAGCTATGTTCACTGATTTTGTGAAATATTTTGATTTTATTTGTTTGAAGTATTATTGGAAGGTTCTCCCAATATTTGGTCTTATCTATAGCAGTAGTCATAAAGCCTCTAAAATCTAGCCCCATGGTTTAAATTCTTACAAACTCTCAATGGCTAAAATTCTTAAAATCTCATAAATCTCTTCATCATACTAATTGTGTAAAGGAATCCATTAGGTTTCTCATCCACTAGTCCTCCTCCCCCATTCTTCCTGCTGGCCATAAAGCCCTTAGCCATTGCTGTCAAGAGGGACCCCAAACTTAAGCCTGGAATGCTTACTCAAAACCAGTTAATCTTCTGGTATCTACAGACAACTGCATGCTTTTTACAAGTTGGTTGGGGAACAGTACTTCAGGAATATTCTCAATATATATGTCTTTAGTGACCTTTTTCCTGCTAACATATCAGCAAAATAACAAGCAACGTTAACAGTAAAAAGTAACAAGATACATTAGGAAATGTAATTGCGACAGGCATTTACATAAATATGTATGTATTGACAAGCATAGGATCATAGGAAGTTACTAGGCTGTTGGCTCTGATGCCCTTACTAGCCTAGCCAAGAATTTAGCCCATGTTCCAACAAATCAGTACCTGATGCCCCTATCCAGCAGGGACACAGGTGGAATCCCATGGGTGTATTTTCTATTCCCCATCCAGTTATCCAGGTTGCACTTATAAAGGGTTAATGAGGTGCTCTGTGCTTGACATGAAGCAGGAATCTATTCCACAGAAGGGGGAGTCTCTGAGACGCAAATTTTTCCCACCAACAACTCTTGTTGATGTCGCAGACCAGGTTGAGGTCACGTGTGTGGGTTACTTGAGTGAAGCTTGACTTACGGATATGCAGAAGTTTCATCAAGGTGGGGTCTGAGATTGCTTTGTATGCCAGAGGTCACCTCTGAGGAGTCTGTAGGAGATTGACTAGAAGGACAGGGCCTTTAGCCTTATGTGTGTACGGTAGATGTTTGAGGCCCTGGATTCTCCTGGTGAGGAACCTCTGTGGTCTCTCCAGCTGCTGCATGTGCTTTGTGACGTACATGCCAAAAGGGGCATCCCCTAAAGTGCAGTCTGTCTGGGAGAAGCTGTGCTCCAAGTGAACATTGGGGGCAGTTGTATGTATATATTCTCTAAAGCATGAGCAGAGTGTATATGATGACTGTACCAAAATGTTTTATTTTGCTATGCAGTTAACTCCACTGTATTAAATTACTTAGTTTGTTAAGACTATTAAATTAATCCTGCAATAAATCTTGTATAGAGGCTTGTGGGGTTCATGTGAAAACTATGACAACAAAATTACATCCAGTGGCATAGATATTGTAGTCTTGCATTCTTTTTGTCACAGTTTTCATTTGCAGTTTCTGTCTGGCCAATATGACTTATCTCTTTTATAGTGAATTGATCTGGAAAAGTCTGGGTTATTTTTTTTTCATAACAATACTTGAAAATTGCCTTTCTCTCCAGAAGCATCCTCATCATATATGGTGACATGTCAGAAAGCTTTGCATGCTTTTATGAAATGCTTAGGCTTATTATACTAACTTAGTTCACACATTCCTTTATGAGGGCACCCTAAGATAACAACTACCTAGAAGCATTTATTGTGGTGGGACTAGATATTCATGGTAATAACCTTTGAGGCTTTCTCCAGGGTTGGATGGGACTAGAACTTCTTTTTAGAACATGTAAGTCAGAAGCATATTCTCTAACTTTATATTTTTAGAGATACTTCCAGATCATACATGTAGTCCTAGGAATAGGTCTTGGAAGACTTGCACAGACCAAGGAATATCCCCTCAGGTCAGATGATCAGAGGTATAGAGAAACTAGATTTAACTATCAAGACTGAGGACTAGGTATTGGTATCAAGGCTTTGTGTTTAACAATACTGTGTATTCTGCTAACACAGTAAGTAAGCAAGTATCTGTATTTAGCTTGAACCTCTACAATAATATATTTTTTGCAGCATGGACTATATGTAATTAAATTACTGAGTACTTACCTATCATGCAGGAAAGTTAGTTGATGTTTGTATTGGATTGGTGATACATTCTGGCTCCTGGACTGTCTCAAAGATTTATAAAAAATGCATATGAAATCGCACATGAACCGATAACATAAAATTGTTACTTGTCACGGTGGCATTCCACTCTGGAATTATGTAACATAAATGTTCACTGAAGTTCTTCCAGTAACATTCTCATGCTGAGTGGCTCTTTAGCTCCTGGGTATTTAGCAAGTAATGATTGCTTGCTCTGCAATTTAAAAGCACCGGTTGTCTCATCTCTCAGGAAAAAAGTTCTTTTTTGCTTATGAGTTGTTTTTTTTTTCCTGTTCACACTCTTCATAGTCATGTTTCACTCAGTATTTCTTAAGGAAAGCAGTGGGTTTCCCCTACATATGGATGTATTGTTCTTAAATGCTTGTTCTGGTGCCATATCTCCATTTTTTCATCATGGCTGTTAGTGAAATCTGTATCAGTTAGTGACTCCAGTATTAGCAAATAGTGATTCTTCTTATTTTTGCAGTATAATCAAACTTTTGTTTTAAGAATGGTGTTAGGTTTTACGTGATGTTTGAAGCAGCATACACTCAATGTCTATTGGGAGTCACTGTACCTTGTTAACTGAACAGTTAGGCTAAGTCTGCTGTATAAACATAAGGCTGTTGAACTATTTAGTCTTAAGATGCCTTTCATTATACATATATGATTTGGTAAATGTGATTGTTACTAGTAATGTCTTTCAGCTTTTCCCAGTTAGGGGTCGCCACAGCAGAATGCCGGTCTGCTTATGATTGGCAGTAGATTTGTATGGTGAAGAGGTGCTAGCCTGACACCCAACCTTCAATGAAGGCACACCCATTCACGCACACACCTACCTGCATGTCTTTAAATGTCACTTGACCACAGATAGGACATGCACACTCCACATAGAAGGTGCTCGAGCTGAGAATCGAACCGGAGAACCTCTTGCTGTGAGGCGACAATGCTAACTGCTGCACCACAGCGGCCTCCGTCAATGTGTTACTACTGTTCCTTTATTGCATTTGGCTTTTTCTTCTGTTTGCACACTTTATAGTGATATTTCAGTCAGCATTTCTTCTGGAAAGCAATGGGTTTACCATACATAATGATTTTTTTTTCTTATACACCTGTACTGGCAGCATATCTCTTAGTTTTTGCATGAGTGAAATTTGTATTAGTTAGTGACTCCACTGTTAGCAAATATCCATTTATATCCATTCTTGTTATTTTTATTCATTTTGTAGCATTGTCAAACACTTGTTTTAAGATTGGTGTTAGGTTTTATGTGATGTTTGCAGCATACATTGAATGTCTGTTGTGAGTCTCTGCACCTTGTTAAATGAACAATTAGGCTGATTCTGCTGTATAAACATTAGGCTGTTTAATTGCAATGCAAAGTTAGTCTTAAGTTGCCTTTCATTATCTGTATATAATTTTGTTAATTTGATTGTTACTACTGTCCTTAACTGCTATTTAAATGCATTTCTTCTTTCATGCTTCCTCTACTATTTAATCCTGTCTAATATGTAATGCTGTTGCAATAAGCAAGAAGAAATGTATTTAAAAATAAATCCCTCTTTCATGAATAAACAACATTTTAAATCCCCTCTCATAATAATAAATGCAACCATTGACTCCACTTCTCATAGCAAATCATTATGGATTATTAGGAATGATAATGTTAAATTTAATGTCCATATATACAAACTAGGGATGCTTTATAGAGCCAAAATAATTTTTGCTAATGCAACTAAAACTACACTTGCCACTACCTACCTCTTCTCCTCACTACTTTATGATACACACATTCTTAATAACCTCCAGGTATCACAAAATGCAAAACTTGAACAATGCTATAATGAAGCTGCAAATTTTTCAGCAAACACCCTTTTCAAAATCCACCACTGAATATCACTAAAAAGCCTAAATTGGTTAATACTACCCCATCGTTTAATATATACACTTTTACCAGCTATAAAATTAGCCAACATCTATCTGCTTGTACAGCACTAAATACCATTTTACATAATTATGTTGTATTTCAGTCCTTATAATCCAATGGCCAAAAACTTCTATCTGACCACAAATCTAGTAAATCTGCTGGGCATGGTCTGTATTCATTCCATGTTACTAAGGTCTAGAACTCCTTAACTGCAGATATCCCACCAGAACACACCCTCCAGTCCTTTAAAACCATTTAGAAAGACCTCCTAGCCAAAATCTGGCTCTGTTTTTTCTCAACCCTAAGATAAACTATATCCCTAAATATGAACTAATCCCTATTGTTAAACCTCCTTACTCCCCCTTAAACCTCCTGTAATAAAGGTGCATGGGATATAGGATTAAGGTATTACACAGTGAAAACTTTAGCTTGGCTATGTTTTTCCTTATAGCATTTACTAATTGGTTTGCCTGTGTGACCTACTCACATTTTGGTTTAGTTGTTAGTTGGGATATTTTGCAGACACCTTAATAGTTATGGACATCAGCTGGGTTTAAAGACCCTGGTGGGAATTTAATAAAGCCTACATGTTTTTTGTCTGTGTAGGCATTGCACCATGCTGCTTACATGGCTGGGAACATTTTTAGATTCAGTAAGCGCTGCTGAGCAGTTCACATGCACGTGCCAACACGGAAACTTCCATGGCATGCAAATCACCTCATAAGTAGGTGAATGTCATGCAAATGAGGCAGGTAGAGTGGTCCATCAAGAAGATAAGCATCTCTGCATACCCTGTGTCAGTGTTCAATGTCTACACAGAAAAATTCTGTGTACAGGATTGTAGACAGACAAAAGGGGTTGCAAAAATATAAATTTTGGGCAGAAATGTCATACCACATACAAATATGAGTGAAACTATCATCCTGTATGTCAAAAGATTAAAGGAAATAAGTTAAATTATTATTTTTTTAATAATCTGGTCATGTTTGCACAGCATGCCACAGTGCGCAAACATGCTTTATAGGAAAAAAAAATTGGTAAAAAACAAATTAATTAGTATATGACAGAAATGTCTTACAGAACTGTGTGTGGAGTCCCTACAATGGTGCACTGGTGCTGTTGCTAACATGGTTGGGTTCTGAAGCATGTAGATTCCAGGCTGTGAGCACTGATACTTATGCAAGTGAGGTGGAAGTTCTGAATAGCAGAAAAGAGTAATCATGTCCACATATCCCGTTTTTATAGGCTTAGACCCATGTTGCTGTTTACACAGGAGGAAGGTGGCACAAGGGGGAGGTGTGTTTATTGACTTCTAAGCTCATTGCAACTTAGGTGTGCCTGTTTGTGCAGCATACTGCTTGGCTGAGTGTGTCCCTAAGGGGGGGTGTCCACTAAATTCTAAGCTTTAAAAGCAGAAAGTTGTGTAGAGACAAAACCAGGCTGCTTTCCTAAGATAAAAAATGTATTCCAGAATAAAACGAGTGCTTTCACAGCTATAAATGCTGCTTCATCAGATATTTAAAAAAAACTAAAGCTGCAAAAGCAGCTTAAATACACACCTAATCACGTTTAACAAACCAGTTATCACATAAAGAAAACTTAACATAAGAACAAATAGCATGCACAATGCAATTCACAATGCAATAGCCTTCAATACACAAAAACATTTTATCTAAAAAGTGGACGTGCCTTCAACATTGGTTTAATAGGTACTTTCTTATTTAAACCTGAAGCATGGAAAGTAAATGGATAGCTAGGTTAAGAGCTGATTATGGTTCAGGTTTAAATGAGAAAGTACCTATTAAACCAGTGTTGAAGGCATGCCCACGTTTTAGTATCCTGCTTAAAATATATAAAGAAAAGAAAAATAGGGAGATAGGAAGGTGGTGAAATGTGGTGCAAGCAGGGTGAAGACATAGTGAAAGGCAGGTAGGTATGTGCAGGGAGGGTGTAGGAATGAACCATAGCTATCCATTTCTTGTACAGCAACAATTGTGCACTTAGATTTTGTAGATGCCTTTGGACTATCACCCCCCTGAGAGAATGGTGATGACAAAATAATTACATTGTTGAGCCAATTGGACTAAATTATATGTGTCCAGTGGACGCGTGCAAAATGGTGAGCTATGCATGGGACGTTTTTTTTTTTTTTTTTGTGACAGGTACCCATTTTTTTTAGGTGAGAGTAGAATGTTGAGGAAGGGACATAGGTAGATATGAGGAAAGTAAGTTGGGTGGGTGTGGAAGCTTTTGCAGACATACAAGACAGACAAGACAGCAGACAGGGTGGTGTGTGACACAAGAGGGGGTGAACACCTTGGATGGGGAGAGTGTTGTGGAATCTCAGTCCAATGTGCCACCACAAGGTAGCAGTATGACTCACATCCCCACCCATGGGACTGTCAATACTGCTCTGTCACTGCCCCGAAGGTGGCAGTGGTGGAGGCTGGGCCCTGGGGTGACCCTGCCCCACCAGCGTGGTCAGCATGCTCTCCATACAACACAGGCATTGTCCAAACCCATGCATGATAATCCTGCTCACCAAACCTGGCAGTTCATCATGGGTGATAATTCCCCCTCCACCACTGCTCTCAGAGGGGGACCGGGATTTATCCCATGGGGTGGTACTACCCGATGCCATTGTTGGTGCAGGAGCAGCAGAGGGGGTGCCACCAAGCTGGGTTACAGACGTGCTGTGTTTCCAGTGCCATGGTCTGAGGAGACAAGGTAGGTGGATCACGAGGACCCGTCTGACCTTGAAGAGCTGTAGTAAAGTAGTTAGAACAGTAAGTTAAGGTACGTAATTACCAAACCAATGTTAATGTTAACAGAATGCAACATAATATATATTAATCCAAATACATATTAAGGTATATTATGTGTCACACAACATAAAGTAACATAACAGTCAGTATAATAACAGTAAGCTAGATGAATTAAACCATAAGGCCAACAAAACAGTTAGTTTAACAAAATATGTTAATACTGAATCATAATAATGTTGTTGTTGTTGTATCATAATAATAAACAATAATAAATTAAATTTTAACAAAATATAGTTAGTTTAACAAAATATATGAATATGAAATCGTAATAATAATAAATTAGAATTTAACAAAGTATAGTTACCTCTCAAGCTGACAGTATGGGACAGTATTGGCCAAACACTAACAAATGCAGGTACACAACTACGCAGAACAGTTTCACATAATGTAGGCTTTTATAACTACCAAAGTGTTTAGTAAACAGATTTGGTAATATGTTGCATTCCAGGTAATCATTTATCTGGTAATCATGTGACAGACATATTAGGCAGTTCTAAAAACATTACGAAAAACAGTGACACTTGAGAGGCATGTTTGTGCACATTAAGTAAACTAGACAGCCACCATACCATAGCTGGCAGGCATGGGAGTAGAATCCAATAAATGTGAATGCAGGGGACATCTGCAAATAATGTAACAATTGACTGCAGCAACTTAGAACAGACATGCTATGAATCTAGCCCTATTGCAAATAGTAAGACAGATTTATTTAGAATCCGCAATGCTGCTTAACACTTTATTAGTATTGCTGATAATTCTCTATGAAATCTACACACACTGTCTGTTCACTACCTCAGCCATATACCTTTTGTTTCTGGAGTGGAAGAAAATGTGAGCATTATGTTACTGAAATTGGCCTGGAGACAATCATGAACCATACTATGAATTGTGCAATACATTTTACAGGATATTTATTTTGCATTGTAGAGCTATTACAGTTTTACACTTGACTGCAGTAACAGTAGAACACACATGCAATGAATACAGCCATGTTGCAAATAGTAAGACAGATTTATTTAGGAATCCACAATGCTGGTTAACACTTTATTGGTACTGCTGATAATTCTCTGTGACATCTACACATACTATCTGCTCATAAAGTGGGCTACCTCACCCATATACTTTTTCTTCCTAGAGTGAAAGAAAATGAGAGCATTATGTAACTGAAAATTGCCTGGAGACAGCCTTGAACTATACTATGCATCAGTCAATACATTTCTGAGACCATTAATTTTGCATTCTACAGCTATTTCAGTTCTACACTTGACTGCAGCAACCTTATCATAGAACTGCAAAACATACAGCACTAGTGCAATTATGTTATGATGCCACAATCCAGCTTTGCACCTTTTCACTTACTGTTTTTGGTATTGTTTATTGTTTATTGCAATACAGTTTTTATTGTTCATTTATTGCACTACAGTTCTAATTGCCCATTTATTGCACTACCATTTTTATTGTTTATTCTTTATTGCAATACATATGTGTATTCTTTATTGCTTATTGCACTACAGTTAGCATAATATATCTGTTCTTACACACTCACAGTACAACCTGGCCAGGCACCCAGCATGGGACTGAATATTGTAAGTCCTCTCAGCTGCAGCTGTTGGGGGAGAAACACACCATTGTGCATACCAGTTTTGCACACATTCAGTTGCATTTTGGTAAAACAGTGGAAAACACTTATATATTTGTGGGGCATGCCCAGTCCCAGCCTCTTGGACCCAGGTGTCCAATGTTCCCCTCTTTCTACACTTCAGGTCATCATAGGGGTGATGACACAGTTCACCAGTGTGGGAGATACCAGTACCACTTGTAAGATACTTGGCCAGCAGATCCAATGCCTCAGCCTTACACTCTGATCACTGGTAACTATCCTGCAGCAGCCTAGGTTCATAACTATGAGTGAGGAGCCCAACAAATACCCTGGACTCCTGCATACCCCATTTCTGCACTCAAAAGCACACACCATCTCCAACACTGCCTGGCATATCAGCAGATAAGCAGACTCCAACAAATGTAGCAGAATTTCTACTTATTGCCCTTAATATAGGCTGTTTTCCTGCCCTTATATATCATTTAGCAACATTCAAAAAAGCACCATGGTGCTTAGCATCATGCAAACCATCTAAGCGAAGCTGAGCATTGTGAAAATTTGCACAACCATGGTTTTAGTGAAGCTTAGCAAAATGCAAATAATATTACCCATTAACCACATTTAAGCAGTGCTTAGCACCATGCAGCTCTCCCAAATGTAAAAATATATGTGTGCTAGGGACTCAAACCCAGGACCTATGAAGATTTAGACCATCACTCTACAAATTTAGCTACTTGGATAATATATAAAGTAGTATACCTTTACACACACTACTAAGCTACTATGGTGAGCCAGGCAAATGGGCTTAAACATAAGCAGACATACATAATTAATTACATCCGGTTTCTATATTTAGATATCTGGTGGGAGTCAGCTGTCTATGTGTAAGTGCAGCTTGGCATTGCTGTACTTCAAGCAATGCAAACGGACATTAAAAAATATATAAATTTAAACCACTAATTATTAATACACAGCACATTTCAACAGTAGAATGGAACATTACAGTGAGCCTCAACATGTACACAGATTCTCTGCACTCTGCATGAATTCAGTATCCCTGTTACTATGCTCTCCCTTGGCAGTTCGCCATGTGAAATATGCATGGTGCACTGCCGAGGGGTAACCATGGCGGTGTACATGGGTACATTCCATGTAGGCTCTACACAGAGTCTGCACAGATTTTATTAAATCCTGGGGCTTGTGTTTCTAGAGTATATCCAAACAGTCTAATTATGATGTGGTGATGAGATCATAAGAAGGCTGAAATGTGCATTTCTACAGCTAGTAGTGTTTGACTTTGTTAGCCTGAATCTGTTGATAAAGACTTAAAAAGGTGAACAGAAAAAGTCATAGACATTCAGAAGCCATATAGTTGAAACACCTGAAGTCCTTAAAGGATCATTTGCATATACCCCTGGGTGTCTAGTACAGAAAGTTTAAGGTATTACAAGTGAAAACTGTGGTATGGCTGGGCACTTCCCAACTTCACTCAGTTTCTCTCTGGCCTTACCTTTGCCTAAATATGTCATAACCCTGTTTTTTTTTTTGTTTGTTTTTTTATTACTTCACATGCTATTCATATTCATATTACACTAATCTACCTTTAATTCTGCTAAACTGACTAAAATGTTCTCTTAATATTATATTTTTTATCATATGAGTTACATTTATTTTTTTCCAGTGCTATTACATTATGTCTAATTTAGTATAATTATTTAAGTTGCAGATGTTTTTGTATTATCTTTGAAGTTTTGTAAAATTATGGTTCTTTAAATGTTTTTGTAGTACTTTGGAGCGTTTCTCCCTGGACTTCTACTGAAAATGGGAGCCTACCCAGTTGAACTTTCTTGGTAATCACATTTCAATAAATAAACACATAAATAACTATCTTTGATCCTCTGTGTGTGTGTGTGTGTGTGTGTGTGTGTGTGTGTGTGTGTGTGTGTGTGTGTGTGTGTGTGTGTATATATGTGTGTGTATATATATATATATATATATATATATATATATATATATATATATATATATGTGGGGGGGGGGGTATAGATCTTCCTTCCATTATTTTCAAATAAGCATTCAATAAGATTAATATTAGAAAATTGGCAGCTATACAGGAATACAAAAAAATGGGATTATAGCCCACCTCACAGAGGGTACTATGATGAATTTGCTAATACTTTGTAAACACATGTAGAAGTGGCAAGTTGTGGCCACTTTTTCCCAATAACAACATCATTAATTTTGTGGTAGAACTTTCAGCATATAGACATATAGAAAAGGCAACACTGTGGGAAATTTCATACATAGTGACCAGATTGACATTCTGAAACAAACATTTTCTCTGTCCCAATAATTAGACTGTTTGTTTCCTCTCCAGCAATCCGAATTACTTGTTGCAGCAGGGACAATCTTATCTGGTCTGACACTATCTGATAGCCAGGAATTTCCCACATCCCCTGTTCTTCCTGGGTATCACTGTAGCTCTATACTGGCAAACCTAGATATATCCCTTCACTAGATTGGCACCCTGACACCTTTGAAAGTCTGCCTTATAGAGAAGTTCTTGAGAGCCAATCAGCAAAGATCTGACTGTGGGGCAGAGGAAGTGAGAGCCATCATGAAACAGCATCTGATCAATATCCCTACCCCTCAAAAAGAGCAACATACTATGATGTCTGCACACCACATATGTGCTTCCACCCACCAAACGTAGGATGTTGTGTCCTTCCTCCTATTTCAGTTTGCAGTCAGTGGATCTTCCAGTCTCCACCAGAGATCATGCCAACAAGAATTTCCCTCCCATCCTCTCCCCTCTGGAAATTGAAGGCTTGGAAGTCTGCTTTCAGTGAAGGAAGTCTCACATGATGAGCAAGGTTCAGTGACAGTCTGATAATGGTCCAGCCATATTAGATTATCATGAAACAAGGAAACTTGCAAGTCATGATACTGGAAAAAAACAGTGAAGTTGTTCATCTTGAAAAAAGCCACTCTTATATAAGGTAAAAACATTTGGAACTTGGTGGTCAGCACTGAGCTCACAACATGATCACATGTTGAATTAACAAATAAGACTAAAACTATCAATTACACACAGTATAAAACCTTATCACAAGATACAATGATTGTGTATCCTGAGGAACTGCATCATTTAAGTATATATAAGAACAGTGAAATGAAAGTGTTTAGGATGATAATCAAATTCATGAATAGTGAATGTTCTAAACCATGAAGAAAATAAGTCTAAGAGACATCTTTGCTAAGATTAGAAAAAAAAAACATTACTGAAAAGGATAGGAATAGAAACAAACTAGAAAACAGACAACAAAAATGAGTTGGTGACAGAAAATTCCAAAAAAAAAAAGAAGGAAAGAAAGAATATAAAGAACATGACCAGAAGAAAAGAAGTGAAATCTGGGGAAGCCCACAATTAAAGTGTCAAGTACAAAGAATTATCACAGTCTGGCACATGAATGGTTAAAGAAAGGTAAATTAAACTAAAAGATGAAAGGTGAGAAAGGGTCAGAATAGTAAATTATATTCATATTGGTTTAGTAAGTCAAGAGAAAATGTGGGGGATACAGACAAATGTAGGGTGTGTAGTACAGAACTACACACAGTTGCACATCTTGTTTCTGGCTGCAATATGCTCATGCCTGAGGGTCTGCATACTGGAAGGCACAATAATATGGGAAGGGTGTTGTACTAGGAATTGTACAAACAGTACAACATACAGGTACCTGAAAAACATCAGACTCATGAACCACAAAGAATTAATGAAAATGTAAAAGTTCTGATCACATGAGACCATCCAAATCCAATGGTTAAGAAAGAAAGAAAAAACAAGAAAAGCAGATATAATGGTCAAGGAAAATAGGACAAAAGAAAAATTGACCATTGAAATGATAACATCTTGCAAATATAGTGTCCTGCATGCTGAGAAACAGATACATACATGTATGGGAAGTAAAGTTTATTAACATGGGAATATCAGAATAAAGCTGTTTGAAATGGAAATAGTGTTTAAATATGTGAATAAAAAGTCGGTGAGTAACTTTCTGAAGATAATTCAAATAAATGTGAAATCCCCATGGATACATTTTTTTTCCTTACTATAGCTTAGCAGTTGAAGGGTGTCTTGAAAAGTATAATTAGATCAGTCTGACTGGGTATAAATGCAGGCTAGGCTGATATATATATATATATATATATATATATATATATATATATATATATATATATATATATATGCATATATATATATATATATATATATATATACACATACACACACACACGCACGCACACACACACACACACACACACACACACACACACACACACACACACACACACACACACAAACACACGCACACGATATTACAACATAGCAAGAAATGACTGCAAAAGCAATTTCGTAGTTTACAGTTTCAGCTGCACAGCATGTAGAGCGTTCCTCATAGGCAAGACTATTGATGCCCTAAAAGTAAGGGTACCTAAACACTTATCAGACATCTGACTAAATTTGTAATTCACATAGTGGAGAAAGTAACAACTTGTCCACTTGAAGGCAACACAGCAGTTATACTTGAGAAAAAGGAACTAGAGTGGCAAATTAGCCTAAAAGCTTACTGGCACCCAGGACTGAACACAAACTGCTCCATCAAATCTGTACGTAGACAACTGGACCATAATAGTCTTTAGTAACAGTTAGATACTTTGTATTATATATTCCTTCACTGTATTTTTAATTAGCATTATATTCACATTGGTTGACCGGACCACATAGCAAAAAATTAATTAGCATCATGGGCTAAGCGCTTTTATATTTATATGTAACATTGCCTTCTAAAACTGACTTTTCCCACTTCAAATTCCAATGCATTTATCAGGATTAGCATTGCTAAAAAGTATAAGTGTTAAAACCTTCTTGCATTAAGTCATACAAGCCCTTAATACTCTTTTACATACATTCATTGTTTAATGTTGCCAAATCTGTTGATTTTTTTCTCATCTGTCATGTACGCATATTTATAATTTAATGGAATTACTCATATGAATGCATTTAATGCCACTGTAATGTATAACACTGACCTGATGAAGCCTCACCTATTTATTGGTAGTTAGGTGAATGTGCTTTAGACTCCTGAGTTTATTATTTTGTTCTTTTCCTTACTTGCATCAGTTTCAATAAATGCAGTAAACTGATGATGTTTCTCAATGCTGATGATTCTCAATCATTTGATATTTTTTCTGGTCTTTCACATACACATATTTATAATTTAGTGGAGTTAACCATATGAATGCACTTAATGTGTTACACTGATCTTTTGAAGCCTCACCTATTTATTGGTAGTTCAGCAGAAGCTCTTTAGACTCCTGAATTTATTATTTTGTTTGTTTTCCTTATTTGCATCCATTTCGATACCAGCAGTCAACTAATGAAGTTTCTCAAGGCCATAATGAACCTTTTATTTCATGTCAGCATAGTCACCCTACCATAATCATATCTCAAAATTTCTGTAGCCTCGGTTTACGTAGTCTAAGGCAATGCTGCCTTCCTGCCTGCACTGATTAGATTAATCTCTTCCTATTAATTAGCCATAGCTTCACTCATTTAAGTCTTTTTTCAACACAAATTCACACATTTGTGTTATCTCTCCAATCATAGACTCATCTTGTGTTAGTTTACAACCTGTAAACTCTGCACTGTTTTTGTATGTAAGACTATTGACAGGCGACATATCTTTATATTATACCTAAAATTTCTTTGCACTGTATAAATGATCTATGAATATTTTCTAAGTGTTTTAATTATAGCTGGAACAATAGCTTGCATATACTTAATGATCAAGTAAATTCAGTATACAACCAAGGACTCGACAGTCCACACAGCTGCATATTTTTCCATTCTCCCTTGACATTTCCTCAAAGGTTTTTTGCAACAGACGCTGCTACGAGACATACTTACTGGACACTCACTGATTCCCATGGTAAGAACTACATTGCTGTTTTATAGGGATTACTACTGTAGCAACTAGGACTTATGACATGTTACTGACAACCTCTTATAATGTACCTGTTTTGAGATCATTCATGTGGAATAAAATGAAACAGATGTCAGTTATCTCTTCCCTCATTTAACCCTGTTTGGTTCACTGTCATAGAAAGCTGTAGTTTATCTTACACCTAGCACATACAGAACCCTTCCTTTTCTCTCTGAATACACTTATAATTAATATATCGGTAGGAAGCTGAATTCATTCTATCATGGAAAGGGAGGTGTGCTCCTGACATAAACAATACAAGGCAGACGCTTCCATTTGCCGGTTCAGTCAGATTATCCTGACTATCTACAGTTACAATTACTACAATGTAATACTTCAGGATTTTCATTTGACTGGTTGTCATATTTTTAGTACATACTGCCCCATCTAAACATGACATTAGCATCTACTGATCACAACCCAGACACAGTGATGTACTAGTAGTTATACATAGCCAGGGATAAGTTTTATATAAAGTGTTTGTATCAATTAGGCACTAGCCACATAGGATAGATTTACAGCACATAAGCTATAACCTATTAGCTAACAATAGATATGTAGAACAGGTATGAAAGATGAGACTTATTCTATTGTAGCTTGGATTAAGAGCCTACAACATGCATTTATGACCCCAGCTCCAGTTAGTTAACACTGCTCTCTGTTAAAGCAGATAAATACTGCATGTCAAGTAAACTGGATTTAGATCTCACAAAGCTTGTTTAATGGTAAAAGTGTTCATTTATTTGTTTTTCCATAAAGATGTTTTGATTTCTAAATGAATTATAATTGACTGATTACTCTGAACTTTCATCTGAGCTTGTCTACAGTGCATGGTTTCTTTTTACTGACTTTTTAAGATTCTCAGCCAGCAGCTTTTTGCTCATAAGTAGGTCTACTATATATTTATTTATTTATTTATTTATTTTACATTTGTTAACCGGGCTAGTCCAGCAGGATATATTTCCATTTTCAGTGGAGGCCCGGGGAGAAAGGCTCCAGTAGTAACACAGAGATAATATAACACTTAAATATATCAAGTACAAATTATACAAAGAAAGGATGTTAAAAATACTTAATTTCTTAACAATACTTAACAATTATATATATATAAACCTTGAAATTCCATATGATCAGAACTCATTTTTGTAAGACAAAAATCTTGAAACCTTTAATACCCTAATGGTGAATTTTTCTCAGGGTAAGTAAACACTTGCCCAAGCTTAAACAAAGCACACACCGTAGAAAATAACACCCACCTAGCTGGGGCAGGTACATGTAAAAGGTTGCACCCCTATACCCCAAGTATATATATACCAACTCCAGGATTGCAATATAGTGGAGAAAAAGGCATGTTTACTTAGCCTGGGAAAAATTTGTTATTTAGTAATTTAAGAGTTCACAATTTTCGTCTGGCGAAAATGAGTTTTGATCTTATGAGATTTCTAGCTTCAGAAGGGGATCCATATAAAGAAATATATATATTTATGTGTATATGTACACACATATATATATATATATATATATATATATATATATATATATATATATATATATATATATATATATATATATATATATATATATATATATATATATATATATATATATATATATATATCAGTCTCATTGTCCAGCTAGTGAAGGATTGTTTGGTTAACTGTCAAACACAGGACTACAGGATGAAGTAAGTTAACATCTCATCATCTTAATCCTCTGGGCTAACTGTCAAATGATTACTGGAACCTAACTAAACAATTCAAGCTTTATAGCTACAGCAGAAACTGTGTTGTGAAAACCTGAAAATGGAAAGTCTTAACAAACTTACTAAGATTAAAAATACCAGGTTGTTATTATCAGTACAGAAAACATAGCTAGACTATCCTGTATATGGCATACTTCAAATATTTTCAGATTTTTTTGCATAAAGCTTGTTTTATTTGGAACACTGCCAAGACAAAGTATTTTTATATATGGCCTCAAACCTGAATATGTTTAACAGGAAATACAAATCTGCAGTGTCCTTTCAAATTGCTCCTTAACGTACATAATGTGAAAGACATTCCCATAGTAAGCTGAGCTTGAATTTATATAATGGAAGTACCATTTAGATGAGATGTGCATGCTGAGTTAAAGTGCAATAAAACAAAAAGCATTTAGCAGCAGGAACAGTAAGCAAGATAACTATCTTATATAAGCCTCTGAAATATTTAATGAAGTTGACGGGCTCCTTGAGAGATCATTGAATATGTGGTAATGCAGGAAGTAAGTAATTGTAGCAGATCATCCATCCTCAGTACTTTGACATGGTTCTAATATACACGACTCCTAAAATAAAGATATATGTGTACAATAGCTATTATCACTTATCAGCCATGATTTTTTCCTTGTGACAGCTCATGTACAAGAGCTTTAGTCAATAAATAACATATACCATATGGAGTCATCTGTGAAAGCTGTTTGTGACAACCCAGTATTCTCATTTTTCCATCTTTACATGAAACATAAAACACAATAACATCCTCTGTTATACAGGGAAGGCCAAAAAGAAGTCATAAACTAAAATAAAAGGGTGGGAAAACTTACTGCAGTTATAGAATTATCCTGTAAAAGGACGCATAAACATTTAACTAATATTCTAGCATCAGCATTTATCTGAGGGCTGAGTGTTGACTGTAGTGTTACACAGCACACTGAGAAAGGAGACATTGCCTTCAACAACTTTGTCTTCACTAAAATATGTTTGTTCTATACAGACATAATAAAACAGGAGCATATCCAGTCCAGTTTATATCATTCAGCACATTTTCAAATTCACTGAATATTAAATATATTTGTTTCATACAACCTGCGACAAGGCTTTCAGCATGCAAATCTCCAAAGACTATGAATTAGATGTGAGATTACAGCAACAACAACAAGAACAATAACAAAACATCTATTTATGCAGGATTAACCATGTTTTGCTTACATTCAATAAAGATGGAGAATATGGTCTTTGTAGAAGAAGCAGGTTAAAATACAGTAAGGTTCCCATAGAGATAAACTAGTTGTGTAAAAAATATCTGCATTGGGATCCACAGGCAAGGGACATAATGTGCAGAGCTAATGAACAGGAAAAAGCTCTCATGCAGAGTTCCATGGCCGTAAGACAGATATACTATTGTACACCTGTCCTTCTGTTGGTGGGCAGAAAATATGCATCCAAGCAATCCAACATGTGAAATTGTTAAGTCAATTCACAGAGATGATACTATATGTCATGACTGACATCTGACACTTTTTTACAGGGTATCTATAGAGATCAGTTAAATATGCTGAAAGCACTGAGCTGACCAACATTAACAAAATTGCCAGTACAGTATCATTTGACCACTCAGACGTCATCAACTAAGCAGCACAGGCCTGCATATAAACATATACAACTCAGATACAGACAATCAGATGTAGCAACAAAAGCCACAAATGACATGTTGCTTGTCCCTTTCTATCATAGATGACAAGCAGGTGGGGTATTTCATTTAGATGCTTTAATACATAGAAACACATCAGGATGGATGGCAGCATCATAAAATATAAACAGACTGATTAACAGACAGACCTTACATACATACATGCTTACATTTTAACAGTTTACTACAAAATGGCAGTCAGGCTCACACGTACTCAGTATTTATACACTTGTGCAAGCCCTTAGATATCTTCTTAAAGGTACATACACACACATTGATCTACATCCTCCCTCTTAAAAAGATTGCCCTTAATAAAAACATTAGAGTTAGATATGCATCATCACAGGCATTAGAAACAAGCACAATGTTCATGTCCAAGTTGCCCTGTATCTGTTACATGGTGTGGAGATATGACCGGATCAAATAACATAATAATCTAGACTAAATTTAGCAACAGAGACAGTCTTTGGTGCGCAACTCATATCAAGAACTTCTGGATTCATCACAGGAACGGGAATATTCTTTGGAACTTCCCATGGAATTGAAACACCAGACAACTCACTTTGAGATAAAGAGCCTTTCTCACAGGCCATGTGCTGTGGTATAGGCTCAGACACCAGCATCAAATGTTTCTGATTCCACCTAACCTCTAATCCATGTGATTCCACAATGTACGATCTTTGCTCAGGGCAAATGTTCGTCATTACACCAATCCGAACATAATCTTTGGACGTTTGCATCTTACCACTTCTCCTTCTCGTAATGGATTGAACGGTTTGCTGGGCTTATCATAGTAGGACTTCTGGGTTAAATGCTTCTTCAACAGATTGGATTTCACTGACCTGTTGTTCTTGATGCATAGAACCAACAATTGACTACTTGGATTGGTAATGTGGTTCTGGTTTGTCTCGACAGAAGTGTCTGAGCAGGTGAACCAAGATGTTTATCACAAGGAATGTTTCTGAGATTCAAGAGATTCAGGAAAACATCACTATGGTCTAGTTTTGATTTTTCAAGTAACTGTTTTGCATTTTGAATTGCACTTTCTGCCAAACCATTTGACTGCATATACTCATGGATACTCGTGACATGAATAAAGTCCCATTCTTCATCAAATCTTTTGAACTGCTGGCTTGTAAACTGCATTCCTTTGACAAAAATAACTTTTTGTTGACTACCATGGACCACAAAATGATGCTTCATCTTAGTAATGACAGTAGTGTATGTTAGGTTAGAAAGTAGGTCAGTCTTGAACCAAGTGAAGTAAGAGTCTACTAACAGCAAATAATGTTGACCACTCCACTCAAAAATATTGGTGGCTACTGTCGACAGAGGTAGTTCAGGAATCTGGCTTAGCTGAAGTGATTCTTTCTGTTGATGTGGCTTTGTACTATTACACACAGAACAGGATGAAAATACTTTTCCAATGTCTTGTGACATAGAACGCCAAAATACTAGACCATTCACCCTTCTTTTGGTAGAGTTGGTTCATGGGTGACCAAGATGCAAGATAGTAATGTACTCCTCTTGCAAGGACTTTGGAACAATTACTTTTTAACCTTTCATGATGATACCTTTGTCAGACAAAATCTCATCTCTTTATGGAAAATAAGGTTGCACCTCTTGAGGTAAACTAGATTGCTCTGACAGCCATCCTTGACTGATAAAGTGGTTGAGCCTTTGTAAAATTGGATCTGTGGCTGTGTGATCTCTCAGCTCATCAAGGCATGTGGAAGAAAAATTTCTCACATCCATGACTTTAAAATCAAGGTTCTCATTCCCACACTGTTCTCTGCTGTTTCTGGGTGATCTGAACAATGTTTTAGCAAGATAAAGACATTTTTCTTTCTAGTAGACAAGAGTGAAATTATACTTTTGCAATCTCAACATTATGTGTTGCAATCTGGCTGGAGCTGAATGCATAGGCTTTCGTAAAATAGTGACTAGAGGTCGCTGGTCTATTTTGATCTGGATAGGTCTACCATAAACATAATCATGAAACTTTGAACATGCAAACACAATTGCCAAAAGCTCTTTCTCTATCTGGGCATTCTGCATTTCAGGTTGGGTAAGAGTTCTCGATGCATAGACAACATGTTGACTCTTTTGTAGAAGGACTGCACCAAGACCACATTTTGAAGCATCACATGAAAGAATAACTGGCTTGTGGATATCATAGTATCTGAGAGTTGGTGGACTTGCAATTCTCTGTTTCAGGACACCAAATGATCTTTTGTGTTGCTCTAACTGAGACCAGGATACATGTTTATGTGTCAGCTCTCTAAGTGGTGCTGAAAGTTGGCTCAAGTCAGGAATGAACTTTACTAGATAATTAACCATGCCAAGAAGACGTTCCAGGGCTTGAACATTGTCTGGAGTTGGCATCTTGAGAATGGCCCTTTGCTTGAAAGGGTCTGGTCATAGGCCTGAACTAGTAAATAAATGAACAATATAAGTAACATCTTGTAGCCTGAATTTGCATTTCTGTAGATTGAGCTTAAGATTCACTTGACGTGCCCTTTCCAGAACTTTTCTGAGGTTTCTGTCATGCTCAGCTTCACCATTAACTCCTTCTAGTATGTCATCTAATATAATAGCATAAGGATCCCCAGAAAAAAAGTTGTTCCATTGCACATTGCAAGCCTTCACTTGCAGATTTTTTTCCCAAATGGCATTCTCAAAAATCTTTACCTGCCAGAGTACTGAATGCAATTAGCAATGATGATTTCTTGTCAAGCTGAATTTGCCAAAATGAACTCTTTGCATCTAAGACAGAAAAAACAGTGGCATTTGGCATGGGAGCAACAAATTATTCAACTGTGTGCATTGGATGATGAGGTCCTTTTAGTGCTTTGTTAAACTCTCATAGATCAGTACATATTCTGATGTCATCTGAACTTTTCTTATGAGCTACCACCATGGAAGATACCCATTCAGTTGGTTCTGCAACCAGACAAATCACACCTTGTCGCACCATTTTGTCTAACTCAGCTTTGACTCTGTCCTGCATGGCTATTGGAACTTTTCAAGCTGGACTGACATCTAGGTCTAACTTCATGGAGTACACAAGTGGAAGCTTCCCTAGTTTGTCTTTGAAGAGATCAGCATAGGTAGAAAAGATGTACTGGGTGAAATTAGAGTAGTGGTCTTTTAAGCTAACATAATGGACTTCCTTATTAAATGAAAACAGTCCCATTTTCAAACTATCTCGGAGTCCTAATAATGACTGGATATGTCTCTTGACCACATAAAATAACAAGTCGACGTTTCTCCCAGCACAGTAACATGAAAGCACTACTGAGCCTTCAGTCTGAATTTCTTCACCTCCATATGCAGCGTGCTTCACACACCTTGCCAAATCAAGCCTTTCCCGATGACACACTCTAGTAAATGTTTCTGCTAACATAACATTGTACTTGGAGCGTGTATCATCTTTGAACTCTATGTGTTTTCCATTTATCTGAACAGTACAAAATACTTAATTCTTTGCCCATAAATCTACTGCATTGCTGTTTCATAAAGCACTGACACACCATCAACATAAAAAGTAGGGTGGCAGCTCTCTAATTGATCAACTCATTTCTTGAAATGTTCCCTTTTAATAAAAGAATTTGGGCCTTTTGATGTACAAAACGTTTTGAAATTATTCCATGTATTGCATTTGTGGCATTGTTGAATGAAAGCTAAACATTTTTCCCTTTTTGAGTCATGACTTCCACCACGATTATGACAGTTGGCAATGAAACGAGGTTGGGGCCCATGCTTTGAGTTTGCTGACTCACTCTTATACTTCACTGATACTGTACGAATTCTGGAACATGCTAGAAAGCTCTGGGGTTTACCAGTTGGTGCTGCAGAGGCTACAGTTGCTGCCACATGCTTGTGCCTGTTTCATTTATCCACGTGCTGCATAATATCAACATAAGCTTAGTCACTGTGCCTTCTAGAGCTATTCTCATTTGTAAGTATATTTGTGTGCTTTTCTTTGAGCTGATATATTTGACAAATCTCAATGGCCTTATTCAAAGTTTAATCACTGACATGAAGCAAAATCTTTCTCACATCATCATCTTTAATACCAAACACAATCAACTCATCCCTTAAATCACCAAATCTACATGTTTTAGCTTTATTTGTCAAGTCAGTTATATATGCTGCAAAAGTTTCACCAGGCTTTCGATCCCATGTATAAAATAAGTGCCTTTCCATTGTAAAATTTGTCTGCAGGGTACACATTTCTCAAAATTTACATTTTAACCACCCAGGTTCCTCTCATGATTCAGTCAGTACAGCAATATAAAGTTTTCCCCCTTTCCTACATAGACAGCAGGTGCATACACAAGCAAACACTCCCTTTCAATAGCTGCTGACCCTGCTTAATTAAGTAGAATAAATGCCTTTGTGCAGTCATCTTTATCAGAAAATACAGCCTGTATGAAAATGTCGTACTCTTGCTCAAACACTCTCCAGTTCTCAGCAATATTACTGTCAAGCACAAGTGCACTGGGTTTTTGAAATCCATCTGCCATGCCCACAAGGTATGCACAAACAGACTGAAAATATGGCCCTTATAATTATGTATGAACAAACTGCTCTGTGAGCTTGTAATACCATTCAAATGCACAGTGAACTCTTCGAAATATTGTACTTTGCAAAATATGCTCCGTAATGGCTGTATGCTGTGAAATAATTTTACTGTAATACTGCAAAAGCATGAGAACACTCTATACACTTGTGATAACTCAGATATCTTTAATAAATATGAAAAATACATGCTTATGGAAAATGCAGTCGTTTCCTTTTATTTTACTTGTTTTATGCAATTCATTTTCCATAGTAATTTGAATATTTTTATCAATGTCATTTTATTTGTTTTATGATATTTGGACTTCATTTCAAACATTTTCTGTAGTAATTTGAATATTTTTATCAATATCGGACATATCGGTTTACTCAAATATCATTTAGAGTGTTCTGTATGCCTCGTTTCATATTTTGCAAATAAGAAATATTTTCTTTGCAAGTTTTAATATCTGAAATTTGTTTCTGAACTGTTTTGTGAATTGTACGTGCAGTAGGGATGATTCACTCCTCTATATTCCTTCAATGCCAAATGGGTGCCCCTCGGACTTAATTGGAAGAAAGTAGAACTCTTTCTGGTAACAAATCGTTTTGACTATTCTTCTTCTAACCTCATGACCCTTTAGACATGCCACTTCTGACAATATGTCCATCAAACATGCCGCTTCTGACATCATGTCACTCATCCCTCTCTATCATAGATTACAAGCAGGTGAGGTATTTTGTTTTGATGCTTTAATACATAGAAACACATCAGGGTGGATAGCAGCATCATAAAATATAAACAAATTGATTAACAGATAGACCTTACATACATTCTTAAATCTCAACACCTTACTACAAAAAGGCAGTCAGACTTGCATATGCTCAGTATTTATAGACTTGTGCAAGCCCTAGGGATAGCTTCTTAAAGATACGTACACACACATTGATCTACAACATGCAAAAAATAATTGTTGCATTAAAAGTTTTTGTCAAATATCCTGCTGTAGGTGATAGTTTGGAAAGCTGATCATCTATTGTCCAGACATTCTGCTATTGGCTATCCTCGTTCTGTACAGTTAAGTATTCTTTAAAAATAACAGGGCAGTGACATCCACTAGACAGAACAGAACCATTAAAAAGATGCTTATAATGACTGGTACGCAGGAATGGATAAGGAAGCATGCCAGAGTTGGACCTTATTTTAATCTTTTAATCTTTTGCACAGCAGATGGCATAAACTGGGTCTATATTATATATTAGAACTTTCTAAACTTTGAATCCCATATGTTCGACAACATATGATCGAAGTTTAAAAGTTCGAATATATAATAAAACAAAACAAAAAAAAAACTTACCTTAACGGTGCACCCCCACACCCCCCTACTTAAATGTACCAACTCCGAGATTGCACTTCAGTGCAGAAAAGGGAAATTCCCCCATTCTGCACTGAATGGCACCATTACGTTTAACCTTCAAACGCTTGAAATTTAGATCATATGGTGTCAACCATATGCCATTCAAAATTTCAAGCATTCATGATTCTAATAGGAACCCGCGTAAGCCCATAATAGACAATGTTGCACTTTGCACTCCAAGGATTATTGTATCACATACACACACACACACACACACACATATCTGTGTGTGTGTGTGTGTGTGTGTGTGTGTGTGTGTGTGTGTGGGATAGCCAGGGAATTGTTATGGCTAGGCTTGTATAGGCCCTAGGGCTGATAGCCTAGTACCAACCTATGAACCTATATATATATATATATATATATATATATATATATATATATATATATATACATATGCATAACAGTTGATCTCTGATATGGTTAATATGTAAAATGCAATCAATTGCTAACATTAAAGTGTTGAGTAATGTTCCAAGTTTTTTTATTGTTGTTTTATTTTCATACTGGATTCGTTTTATGCATTTTTTACAGTTATGCGAACATGGTGCTTGCCCAGTGGGAGTACATGTATGTTTTTAATGATTGTAACCTATTTAAGGAAAAGATTTTATATTACAATCATTTTGTGGATGATGTGTTTCTTTTGTGGGGAGGAACCACCCAGGAGTTGAGGTCCTTTGTTGGTTATTTATAGAGCACTACAGATTTTTTGAGCTTCACGTACAGTGAATCGAATATTAATGCTGACTATCTTGATGTCAGTGTTCAGAAGGTACAAGGTAGCTTAGTCACCAGAATATTTGAAAAACCCTGCAAGGTAAACAACAAGCTACACTCTAAGAGTATGCACCCCAAGAAGACTAAAATGAATGCTATGAAAGGTTAGTTTTACAAGTCAGCAAGGTTGTATAATAGAGACAGTGACATGCACATCCATTTTGATAATTAAAGGGAGTAAGCACAGTTTGATGTTGGAACAGCACAGAATGTGATTGTATGTAAATCTGAAAGAGCTAGACCTTACTACAGTAGAGAATGTTGGTACATCAGAGCACCCTAAAGTGGAATGATACACTTGGGATGTCGATTACATATTCAACTGATGTGGACTCTATATGTAATATAATTAAAAGACATTAGAAAGTCTTCACCTCAGACCCCAAGTTCAAGAATGTCTTAGATAAACAACCATGTTTTACCTATAAGAATAATGTCTCTTTGAAGAAACGCCTGTGTTATAAACCTCTGTCACTGAACAGTGAAGTCAATACAGCCACACCAATGACTCATGCATGTGAAGAATGCAATGTCTGTAGTTATATTATGACTGACAATATTTTTATGCATCCTATGAATGGATGTTTGTACACTTTTGATGTATCTGATCATTGTAATAGCAACAATTTAGTATACCTGGCAGTATGTGAAATATGTGGTTCCTGCTATGTGGGTATGACTACTAGACAATTAAGAAATCGCATTAGGGAACATGTATATGCCATCAATATAAAGGATGACAGAAACACTCTTGCCAAGCGTGTATTTAAAGAAGGGAATGAGCACGTGCTTACATTTTTGGTTTTGGAGCTTGGTAAAATAACAGGAAGAGGTGGTGATATTAAGACCCACACTGAGTGCTTAGAAATTAAATGGATATATAGCTTGACTGCAAATAGAGGCAAGGGTTTAAACTGTAGTGTTCCCTTAAAGCCTGCACTGAGATCTAGGGCTTTAAGGTAATTGAGCCTATTAAGTGATTAATTACTATCTTATAAAATCATGGTGGATTGTGTGCATGGTAGATCTGATGAAGCAACATTTGTTGCAAAAGTGCTCATCTCACTTGTTTCCTTTGGATTTACTGTGGATTTTATCATGTTTTATTATTTTTTATTTTTTATTAAAGAGTACTTCTGCTACACACTGGACTCTGTCATTTTCCAGTACCTACTTTGTTGTCAACCAGTGTGCTCAAAACCATTTATATTCTTGTTTATTTTTTACATGTATTATTTATATGTTACATATTCTAATGATTTAAAACTCTTGGAAGTAATTGTTTATAACTTATTCTTTCTTATATTTCTATGTGTACAGACACTAGCCAAAGTTATTGCTGAAAAGGATCATCAAGCCAGCTAAATATACATAAACCAATGTAATGGGGAGGGTATTCAGAGATATTTCCTGGGATGTGGCAGAATGCTAATTTCAAGTGTAATGAAGCATGATGTGTCCCAAGGCAGAGTATTTATATATTAGTACCAGCATAGCACCAGTATTCTGGGAAAGTAGTTGATATTAAATTAGTGCACGTAAGTTACTGGCAGCAGTTACATGAATAAAAACTGGTAAAGTAGTCACACTACAGATGGTTGCATGGTCCACATTACAGGAACAATAATGAAGCATGCCTGAGGCTATGAACTTTAACACACAAGAAAAAATTTATATCTGCAGCATAGCACTGTGGGCAGGTCACAAAAGGCAAGTACAGTAAAGTGTCAAATAAGACAATCTTATGAATAGGGAGGAATGGTAGATATAGAAAAGGCAGAAACTGGGCATGAGCAAGCTGAAGAACACACACACACACACACACACACACACACACACACACACACACACACACACACACACACACACACACACACACACACACACACTCTCTGAAAACCTGAAGGAAAAACAGGTAGAGTGGAAGAATGGTATTTATTTTTTTTGTGAGACAGGTGCTCATTTTACTTTTTCAGTATAGAAGGATAGATGGGGTGGTAGCAAGGAACATGTATGGGAAGCGTGAACTGGATAGGAAATGTAGACAGGGCTGACAGAAAATATAAAATGGAGACACTGAAAAGAGAGAGAGAGAGAGAGATGAGCATTATGTAGCAAAAGTGAGTTGTGACAATGGAGTGATGCAGACAGACAGAAAGATATTAAGTGGTGAGCGGAAGGACTGGGTTACAAATAGGGAATGGAGACTGACAAGAGGAAGGGGAGCACTTTGATGGGAGAGATAGGGCAAGGTACAGATGATCTATCTGTCAAGACCAGTGGAGAACTCATCCATATATTGGTAAACTTTGTATTACATATCATATGCAGATCCTCCTTCTGGTGGCTCAATGATCGGAGTTGCTAAATTGTGTGAATCTTTCACCTGCACAAGGAGATTCTACCAGAGACCTCTGTGGGAGCAAGCTGCCACTGTACTTAGGAACACTTTCAGAAGAGGAGACCCCACCCACCTTCTGAGAGGCGATGACCAAGGCTACTCGTGAGTTCTCCAGGTCACTCTCAGCAATACGACCTTGATCAGTCAGCTGCAAGGCATGACTTGAGACTACTGTTGATCCTGTACCAGGCACAGTGACCTAGTGCACTTATGTGACCACTGCAACTCCTCATCCTTCAGCACAAGTGAATCTGCAGAAAGGGAAGACAAAAACAGAAAAAGAAAAATATAACATATTTGTACATGCATTTGGTAAATTGTATTTCAGTTTTATAAAAAAGAAATGTGCATACTATATACACCCTAGAGTTTGCCAAATTTCTTTAGACAAGCCTCTCTATTGAAAGGTATTTTCTCATCAGATATAAAGGAAAACAGACACTAGTCAGTACACTGTGCTCCTGCAAAGAGAAATCTATGAAAATAAAAGACAATAGTCAGTAAATACATTGCAAAACCTATATACAGTGCTTTTTGGTGGTTCTTGCCCCCTAACCTCTGCTTTTTACTGGTGTATCATGCTAGCATGGCTCCATCACTGGTCAATATACCAATATCTGCACTACTCATCAGCCATCAACTTTATATAATAGGTCATCCTAATGGTGCAGAAAGTGCTCCTAACAGTCCATGTGCATCAGAAAACAAGAATATGGGGGGGTGTGGCCAAGGATGAACACAGGATAGCAGCAGATTTCTTCAGCTCCACCAAGTTAACTGCACTGACAGGAATTAATTACTTAAAAAATTAATTTTTGAAGTAATTTTCTTTCTAAATATGTTTGTTTTATGTAGTTCTTGAACTATATCTAAAAAAGAAAGGAAATTTTAACAATATTCCTGTCAGAAATCACTTTGGAAATTTTCCTGTCAGGCTACCTGTTCGAAATGAGTTCCAGTAAGACAAATTCTCAAGACTCCAGCATCAAGAAAGAACTTCAGTCTCTGATAACTACAATCCAGCAACTTACTGCTAAGATGGATAAACTGGATATTAAAATTGAAACCTTCATAGAAAAAACTACAAAACAAATAGACTTGTTACATATAGACTTGCAACAACAGAAGATCCAGATGACAGGCATAGAAGAGGCTGTAAATGACATGGAAAATAGAATCCAAGAAGAGGAAATCAACATTGAGTTTCTGCTGAAACAAAATACACATCTACAAACAAAGCTTGATGACCTGGAAAATAGATCTAGGTGCAATAACATTAGGATTTGGGACTGCCAGAAAATATTGAAGGTAACAATATTACTTCTTTTTTAACAACATGGCTCCCTAAAACTTTAGACTTACCAGAAGCATTCTCTTTTGGCATCGAAAGAGCTCATAGATCTATAGCTAATACTAACTCTAACAAAAAGTATCCTAGATCTGTTATAGTTAGATTTCTATCATCTTTGATAAAGAAATGGTTCTTAAATCTGCTTGGGCTAAAGCTCCTGTTAAAATTAATGAGACAACTGTGCGTTTTGATAATGACTATTCTTCCTTGGTAATAACTAAAAGAAAAGTCTTTCTGCCATTAATAAAGGAGCTCAAAAAAGCACAGTTTAAAACCTACCTTCTGTTTCCTGCCAAGCTAAAAATCTTCCTTCCTGATGGTTCTAAAATTTTTGATGACTTAGACTCTGCATTGTTGTTTATCAAAAAAAATAAGATTCTGGATAAAATAGAGGAAATGGAATGGGCTAGTCCTTCATTAAAGAGACTGGCAACTGAAACTTCGTGGAAGGCTTCAGAGAAGAAGAAGAGACTAAAAAATAAATGACATATTCTTTTGTTTTTTTTTCTCTCACTTTAATTTTCTTCATTATTAATTTTTTTAAATATAGTTTCTACATTTTCAGAAAGTCACAAATATCCTGAAAAAGATTTAATCAAAGTTATTTTCTGTGTACAAAGAGCTGTTCTGTCTCATAATCAGTCAAAATATCTGAGGAACTAATAACAAGTTATCATTCACTATGTTTCTCTTTCTGACAAAGAGAATTAAGGTCAGTTACTTGATACATTTTTTTTCTTCTTTCTTTTTTTTCTTCCTTCTCTTCTTTTTTTTATTTTAAACAATAACATTCTATTTAGATTATGCAGTGGGTAATGGGTGGGGGAGGGCAGGGAGAGAAATGTGATGAGAATATGATAAATAGAACGATAATTTATTTATTCCTTGTAAAAAGTTTATATGCTGTTTAAATGCTAATGCTGATTATACTTTCTTGATTATATTGCTTATGCTCATTCACAAATAATATGTCATGCTTTAATTAATAATAATTAGAACTAAATAACAGTAAATAGTATATTTCATTTCCATCTTTATTAATATAAACAGCAAGTAATATTCCACTGTAAATACTTTTTATAGCTTCCTTTTATATTTTTTTATCTTTGCTTTGCTCTTTCTTAATTCCTGTTTTCTCTTTTTCTTTTCTCTGTTCTTTCTCTTTATTCTCTTTCATATTAATATATTGACATTCTTTTGATCATACAGGTACAGTAAATAATAAGATTTGTATAAAAATTGATTTGGGGCAAACATAATCTGTTTTATCACATATTAATAACTTTGAGCTTAGTTTCACTTTCATGGAGGCTGTAATAACTTGTAAAATACTTCGCGAAGGTTTTGCTGTTTAGCTTCACTTATACTGCTAAATGAATGTTAGTCACTTGTTTTTAACAAAATTCCCGCCAAAATCGTAAGGGAGACAATTTGGGATGTGGGTTACCTCGTGAACAGTGTCCTCGAGTTGTTTTAAAAGCTTCAACACTCAGAACTCACGCAGAGAAGCTGAAAGCAGTCAATTTGAACTTTGACCCCTGAATTCACACTGACACATTGCAGATTCATGAAGAATACACAACCAGGAAGTAGAACTGCTGCAAATGCGACTATGCGATGGAAAATGAACTCTTTATCATTTAAATGTGAGTTATTTTATATAATTACTTAGTTATTTATGTTATAATTTATAAAATATGTAAGTTATAATTATTTTAAATGATGTAGTTTCTCATAGTAAGCAAATGTGATTTTTTAGAAGGCATAGAAAGTGAAACATTTATACAAGTGTTTTTGAAAGTTTATTTGATTGCAGCTTATTAATATATGTAAAAAACTTATCATTTAAACATATACAATGCTATGATTCATTTGATTTATATGATTGACAAGCACAAATAACTTTATGACTCTATTCTGAAAGAAGTTGTCATCTGACATATTTTAAAGCAGCAGTTTAGATATACAAAATACAGATGGCTTTCTTCACAATAAAGCAAGTGTTTTTGAGATATTGCTTAACTATGCAGTATGATTTATAGCAATACCTATACATATAATATTTTATTCTACTGACAATAATAAGTATGAGAAAAATAAGCTCTGATACAAGTAATTTAAAGTCTTTTTGGAAGCTGTTAACTGCATTTACATGATAGAATATAGATACATCTTAATATATATAATGTATGAACCATATTAGCCAAAGTTATTGATTTAATTGAATATTAGAACTTATTTTTACAAATTTTGAATAAATTAATGTGTACATATGCCCTTCCTTTTTTTTTTTTTTTTTTTTTTTCTCTCTCTCTTTCACTCTCTCTTCCTCTCTCACAACTTTTATTTCTCTTTCTCTTCTTGGTTTCTAATATCAAGTTTATTTGAATGCTACTTGAATATAAATGTATTATATTAAATAGATGTATATAGTAGTATGAACAGTTTTTTTAAAAAAAAAAAGTTTCTCTTAGTATATATGATGTTGTTTTATCAAATGTGTAGTCTTGTCTTACTAGATAATCTAATTGAAAGTTGTTAATTTATGTTAAATATAACAAGTATTAAATTGATAAGGTGGCAGCTGAGGTACTGCTGCTTAAGGTAGGGGGTTAACTTGAATAGTATGTACTACTCTAAGTTGGAGTTTTTAACTCCATGCTGGGTGCAAGGTTTAATCCTTACATTATTTTCTCTTGTTCACTGTTGTATGAATATAGTTCTGACATCCACAATACACTTTGTAAGTTCATTGTCACTACAAACAAAATTAAATCTTATACAAAATCCCATAAGAGACTCAATAAATACAGCTATATTTAAAGGTACACCTAAAGGAGGAGGTATAACATTATTTATTTTGTTAATTGTTATTTTAATCATAAGTTTTCTATGTTTTAAAATTGCCAAATGACTTCTCCAAAAGGAATTTCTTTAAACATTAATGGACTGAATAATCCATGTAAAACGGCAAGCCTAATAAGATACATTAATTTACATAAGGCCAACTTAGTCTTCCTACAAGAAACACATCTTTTGAAAAAAGATATTGATAAACTAGTCACAAACAAATATACAGTATTGGTTAGTTCAGAGCACACTCAGAAAAAAAGAGGAGTGGCTATTTTATGGAATAAAAGTATGCCCATTCCTAAAACTATTAAGACTTATCAAGATGATAAAGGAATGTTTTGTATGGTTACAATACAAATTAATGGGAAGACTTATACATTAATCAATATATATTGGATACCTGGAATTGGTATTAATACAGTGAAATACCATCTTGATAAGATCATATCATTCTCTATCGGAGATATTATTTTAGCTGGTGACTTTAATTGTATATTACATGAAAATGACACTACCACTATAGGAAAAAGGAAAATTACATCTAATGCAAAACATTTAAAGGATTTTGCTAATTCTTATCATTTAAATGATATTAATAATCAGATAGATTCAAAATCATTACCATATACATTTTTCTCTAACAGATACAAAACTTATTCAAAAATAGAGTCTTTATTTCTAACCAGATGGTAACAGATTTAATTAACTCTAAAATCATTTCTTGTCCTATATCTGATCATAATTCAATTGTTTTTGAGTTCATGATAAAAAATACTCACAATGTTCAGTTCAAAAGGATACCAGCATACTTAACTCAATTAAAAGACTATAAAGAATATATACTTTCAGAAGTACAACATTTTCTAGATATAAATAATAGTTCTGAAGTCTCCATTGTTTATGTTTGGGATGCTTTAAAATCATATTTATATGGACAAAGTATCAGATGGTATAATAATAAAAGGAAATCTTGGGATACGGAGTTGTTAGATATTCAAAGTAAACTAGATTCTTATAAACATAATAATAAAGAAAATATTATGGATAAGAAAGTCATTGAAGAAATAAACAAACTAAATGAGAAATACAAAGAAATTTTAACTCATAAAGTTAAAATAACTTTAGAGAAATACAAGTTTTTGTCTTACTCAATAAGCCCTAAATACTTACATAGACTTAAAAACAAAACAAAAAGGTTGAATAAGCAAAATCATATCAAAGAAATCTTTTCTCTAAGGAAAAAGAAGAATGTCTCTAGTCTACCAGAAATACTAGATGAATTTAGAAATCACTTTCACAAAATTAATCATAATAACATTAACATGGAACCTAAAGATAAAATAAGGATATTTATAACCACAAACATGAATAAAAAACTTAATAAACAACAGATTAAACTATTGGATAAAAGTATTTCATATACAGAGGTTGTTACACAAATAAACAAGCTTAAATCAAACAAAGCACCAGGTAATGATGGTATTATACCAGAGATATATAAAATCCTTCCTAAAAGTACATACTCATTAATACATAAGGTTTTTATTTTGGCCCAAAATGAATTAATAACCCCCCCATCTTGGCAATATACATTTATTTCGCCAATCTTGAAAACTAATAAAGATCCAACTAGATGTACTTCATATCGACCCATCTCATTACTTAATGTTGATTATAAAATGTTTATGAGTATTTTTGCTGATAGATTGAAGACAATCATCCCTGGCATTATAGATATAGATCAAACAGGCTTCATTGTAAATAGAAATACTTTTGATAATATAAGGAGAACTCTAACATTAATTGATTTTGCAAATAGGAAAAAGAAAGATTTAACTCTTATTAGTCTTGATATAAGCTCAGCATTTGATTCAGTAAGTTGGGACTATCTGTTTACCTTACTGAAGTGTACAAACTTCTCAGAAGCATTTGTAAATCTAATTGGGCATTTATACAAAGGAACATTGGCTTATATTAAGATAGGAACATATGTTTCACAAAAAATACCAATTTTTAAAGGTACAAAACAAGGGTGTCCACTCTCTCCACTATTATTCACATTAATAATGGAGCCTTGGGCTAATTTGATCAGAAACAGTACTGACATAGTGGGATTTGAAATAGATGTAAATACAACATCTAAAATCCAACTCTTTGCAGATGATGTTCTAATTACATCAACAGGATCTAATTCTTCTATGCAGTCTCTGTTTGATAAAATGATAAATTTTAAAAGTATTTCTGGTTTAATATTCAATGAAGAAAAAACTAAAATACTACCTATATATACACGAAAAAATGTTGTCATTGATGATTTTACTAAATATGTACCCAATTCAGGTCAGATAACTTATTTAGGTATAATATTATCTAAAGATATCAAATCTATTATACATAATAATTATAATACCTGTGTTCTTAATATACAAAATCTCTTTAATACCTGGAATAATATGTTTTTTACTATGGAAGAGAGACTAACAATTATTAAAATGATAATATTCCCTAAGATATTATACTTAATACAATCAATAATACTTCCACCTACAAGAATAACTATCAAGAAATTGAATACACTAATGTTAAATTTCCTATGGGCACCTAATAGGCCTAGGATTGCTTTAAAGAAACATACTAATAGTTGGTCTCAAGGGGGTATTTCTTTTCCAGACTTCAATGTATATACTATCTCTTCTATTATAAAGTTATTACTTTATTAATAGATCAGTCATATGTTGCAAAATGGAGAGATTACTGGGAGATAATATGTATTCACTTCATGAAAATCTCCTTAACACATAAGAATATGATTGTGAATAACTCCATGTTATGGTTAATAAAAGAATTTTGTACTTCGCCTATTACACCTAAACATATAGTTAGTTACCCATTAAACATTATTATTAGTTATCGTAACTTTATATTCATGCATCCTAAATATAAAGAATGGAAGTTTATTATATTCCCTATAATGTATACTCGGGGTATGCTTTTGTCATCCACTTCAGAAGGAACTCATTTAACCACAGATAATGATCTAAAGTACTGGTATCAGTTGATATCTGATAATAAAGTTAAAAATCTAGATTTCTTAAAACAAGAATTTGATCTAAGAGAAACTTGCTGGTTAGAGGTTCAGACCTTTAGACAACATCTCATTGACAAAATAGATCGAATGTCTATAACAGTTAAATAATCTGTTCCGACATTGATTGATTACTTGATATTAAATTTACAACATAAAGTTTCTGATAAAGGTAAGCTTTCATACATACATAAAATTATCAGACAAGAAACTTTTTACAGTATAGATACCTACTGGAATTATTTTATTTCCATTAATGGTGATCCACCAAATCAACAAGATAAACAATATATATTGGAATCAGCTTATAAAACTGCGTCCTTCATTGTCTGGAGACTTTTTACATGGAAATGTTTGCATAGATCCTTTTATACACCTTTGATGATGAATAAAATAAATAATAAAGATAATCTATGTAAAAGATGTAATGTAGAAATCAGTGCAGACTGGGCTCATATGTTTTATGACTGTATAAAATTGAAAGAATATTGGAAGTCAATTAATAAATTTTTGCAGGCTCTTTTTACAGATAATTTTATTATTTCTAAATCTCTTATATTATTCAACACCCCTGTACCTCAAAGTGTTAAAAAGGTTAAGCTTCCCTTGTTATGGTCTATCCTAGCAGTGGCTAGAAAAATAATAACCAGAAATTGGATTTCAGATACACCTCCTTCGTTCAATGAATTTAAAAATGTTATGAATATAGTGTGCCATATGGAACTGAATACAATGAAGTTAAGAACTACTAGAAAAACGTCCTATTATATTGTATGGGATAATTTACAAAACTTGTTAAACAAATCTTAACTTCAAATAACATGGTATTTTAGTTTAATTAATTGATCTGATTGTAGTGGATGTCTTTGTAAATACTTTGGTTGTTTTGTTGAATGTTATAATCATATCTATTTTAATTACTTGTATAAAATTGTTATGATATTTTCTTGTATATTAAAAACAATAAACTTGTTTTAAAAAAAAGAAAACAAGGATATGGTTAGGTTCATAGATAAGTAATAGGTAATCAGTCTGCAAACCATTACAAAGCCTAGCCAATAACACATATTGAAAAGTTCCCTCCAGCCTCAAGAAGGGCAATACAAGACAGACCAGGAAGGAATATGAGGTTGCCCATTGAATTATATAGGTTTACCTAGATTGTGGCAAGGATGCTACTCAGCTAGAAATGTAATAGAAGTTTGTTAAATAGGTAGAGGTATTTTGAGTTATAAATCTATCACACCAATTTTTCTTATTTATCAAAGGCTGAAGGTTTAGCTCCTTTAACCTGGTATTTGAAGAGCCATTTCTGTGTGAAAAAATTGAAGTAAATGATTATTGGAGCTTTCAAGGCTTGAAAGGCTAGATACAAATGCCCAAGAAGAGTGTATACGAAACTGAATACAGAGACAAGGCTCCCAGTCTATTAAACTAACAAATATTTATGAGGTCACTGACATTTTTACTTAAGAACCCCAGAGGTCATGGTTAAACAATTGCTAAAAGAGGCAATGTATTCAGTAATGGGCCTGATGAGATACGAAGAAAGAGGAATTAAGATTTTTTTGGATCTAGAGCAGATGCTTTTAGAACTAGATGAGCCAATTGAAGGCTTTCTTAACAACTGTAGAGACATGATGGTCAAAAGATAAGCAGTTATCGAGAGAACATAGATGTCTTACAACAGTGGCTGACTGGAGGGGTATATCACTTAGATACTGCACTGGAAAATGTTTTATTTACCAAAATTAACTACATTTATTCACATTTAACATGTTTTAACCCATGTCAGTGCAACTGTGAGTCAGTGGAAGATCAAATAACAACTCTAACTTTACAGTTACCTACAAACGTAGATAATCACAGCCCAGGAGTCTTGACCTGAAGAACTGCAATAGATGCCAAATAGGAGAAAGCCCAATACTGAGCCCAGTGGTATATCACTGATATCTTTTTTTTGTTTTCAGAAGTGGTACCTGTTATTCTAATCATCTGTCACACAATCAGCTATTGGCCATGCAACATGTATGGTACAGAAACCTGGGCAGTAAAGGCAGAGCGAATGAAGTGCCTGAGAAGGGAAGTAGGATGCACACTGTGGGACAGATGAAGAAATGAGGACATAAGAGTAGAAGCCAACATAGCTGCAATCGCAGGAAAGATCAAAGAGAACAGATTACAGTGGTTTGGGCACATGTGCAGCAAAGCAGAAGACAATATTGTGAAGAAGATTTGGGACAAACAGGAAGAAGGTAAGAGAAATGAGGGCATCCAGCAAAGAGGTAGATAGATTTTGTGAGAGAAGATCTGCAACAGTTAGACATGAGTGTCAAAAAAGGCAGGAGTTGGCATTGAAATGAGAAAGATGGCGACAGTTAACATGATACTCCGACCCCATGTAGAAAATGGGAAAAAGGGGGGTTGATGATGATGATATATATCTGTATGTGTGTATGAATATATAGATATAGATATAGATATAGATATAGATATAGATATAGATAGCTATATGTATATGTGTATGGATATATATAGATATAGATATAGATATAGATATAGATAAAGATATAGATAGCTATATGTATAATATATAGCATATATGCAATGCACACACACACCCACACACCCACACACACACACACACACACACACACACACACACACACACACACACACACACACACACACACACACACACACACACACACACACACACACACACACACATGCAAACAGGTAAACACACACACACACACACACACACACACACACACACACACACACACACACACACACACACACACACACACGCACACACGCAGACAGGCAAATATATATGTACACACACACACACAAACACACACACACACACATATATATATATATATATAGAGAGAGAGAGAGAGAGAGAGAGGGAGAGCTGGATAGCTAGATAGATCAAGATAGATAGATAGATAGATAGATAGATAGATAGATAGATAGATAGATAGATATACAGATAGAAAGACAGACAGAGCCTAAAGCCATGATCTGGTAACCCACGCCCATATCTGCAATTACACCAGTAAGAACCATCTTGAATGCAAATGGCATCAAGCATGGCACAGCAATGCTGAAACATATCAGTTTATTACAATAAGGTCCTACATTTTGAATGTCAGGTTTTTCCAGGGTATTGGAGCTTCGCCTGTACTATGATTCTAGCCATTTTATATGAACAGCATGTGCTACTGATTGGTTCAGAGCCATTTCCATTGATGTTGCATGTCACTGTCCTCAGCTTTGCATCTTGGTTCTGCAGAGGCTAACACATCATATCCCCCATGACCAGGGAATTGACAATCACTACTGTTTTGGCAGAGACACCATATGGGAGTTTGTAAACACATGGAAGTTTTGCATGGCATTAATCTTTCTCACTACATGAACCTTTCAATTTCCAAAATGAAACATATTAGGAGCTTTGCAAGTGTCAGTCTGAATACTGTATCAGTATTTTGACATGATGCTGCTACATGAGCAGGAAAACATGTGAGAGCCACATAGCACCACAATGCAACCGTTCTACAAAATAGCCTGTTTCCCTGAGGTCTTAGGAGCCATTGATTGCACCCATATTGTCATAAAGACCCCACTGTTCCATGTGCCACCCGGAATATTAATTATCAGGGATTCTACTCAGTAAACACTTAGGTGGTGTTACATAGATACTTAGGCTATTATATGCAGTGTGTCTGTGTAACATCAGACAGTACCCATGATTCCCACATCTTGCATGCATGCAGCTTCTACCAGCATTTCATGAAGGGTGACTTTCACGGGGTTATCTAATTGGTAGATGTACACATTGCCAGCACCAGAGTCCTTGACATGGTACTCCAAAAGACATAAGTAGTAGATTATCAATAATGATGACCTCTGTGTTGTGCTGCAAGATTTGGATGTTCAGTCATCCTAGGAATTAGTTGCAGCAGTACCCTATCAGAGACAGAGTCAAGTGCAGTACTTTGTGGCATAAGCAATGAGATAGCATCTGGTCTACAAATATGGGCTATAGTAAGGACAACACAGAATAAAACTGACACATATATTAGGACCCTCAGGCTATGCACACTGCGCTTCAGACATTACCTGACCACACAGGCCAGAGGAGTGGGTGTTAAATGAGCACAGTGACAGGTGACAGCTTTACAGACAATGGTGTAATTGTTTTTGAGATAGATGTGGAAACCATGCAAGTGAGTAACAGGTTAGGGAGAGTTAGGAATTAAATCCCCTAAAATTGGGGTAGAGCTTCTATAATCAAAACACTGACCAGGTGTACCATGTAGTCTTGCTTTGTATGGGCTGGGAGCATTTTTCATGAGGAATGTTATAGCACTTCAGGGACATGAGTAGGAACTCTGTTTTGTCCCCACGTGAGAAAGCAGTAGTCAGGCAGTGACGATGGCTCTGAGAATGCCCATTGCAAGCTATTGCCATATAGTCTGCATACAGCAACTTTGTTGATCTGTCCCCTCTGACCTGTTTCCTAATGTAGTCCATCACTAGTACGAACAGCAGTGGGCTCAGAGCTGAACCCTGGTGTATACCCACTCCCACTGGAAACCCCTCTGTCAGGCCAACAATGTTCATACTTGAGTCAGTGGGTCCTTGTACATAGCCTGCACTAATTCTACCAGTGTTTCCTGAACACCAAACCACAGCACTACTGCACAAATTATCTTTCTTGGGACGATGTCATATGTTTTCTTCAAGTCTAGGAATGGCCAGTTGGAGTCTTTCTACATTTGTAGCTTCTTCTTAACTGCCTGTCTCACTGCAAACATCAGGTCAGTTGTGTGGCATCCTGATCTGACTCCAAACTGCTCATCTCCCATCTTACTTTCTAATATGCTAATATATATATTTTTTATGTTTGTGTTCTCTCTTTTGAACATTTAGTATTAGATGAGACAATTGTATATGCACATATATATATATCTATATATGTGTGTGTGTGTGTGTGTGTGTGTGTGTGTGTGTGTGTGTGTGTGTGTGTGTGTGTGTGTGTGTGTGTGTGTGTGTGTGTGTGCAGATGGGTCCCTATCAGCTGACTGAGTTTTCAGAAACTCATATGGTTGAGACCATATCATCAAGTTTTTGAAAACTCAAAGCTTTTGAATGGAGAACACTGTCCAATAAGGATTGGGAAATGTATCCTTTTCCTCACTGTAGTGCGATCTCAGAGTTGGTATATATAATTTGCAGGGGTGTGAAGTGCAGGGGGCACACCCCCTGCAAATTCGTAAAAAAGGTTCATTTTTGTGTGTTTTTTTTTTTTTATGTTCACATTTTCGGAAACTCAATCTTATGGTGTCTTCAGTATTTTTTTTTGCGTTACTGAAAAGTTGATTGTCTGATACAGCTCCATATATTTATCTATATATCTATATATATCTATATATCGATGTGTATATATACAGTTGTCTCACTGAATACTGAATGCTCTAAAGAGAGAGAACACAAAAAAAGTGATCTTTTTAAAGCAATTAAAAAGATTGAACCTCCCTCCAACACATTACATTTTGCAAGGAGGCAAGTCTCACTGTACCACACCACTCACTCCTAACTATATACATCAGCTTCGGAATCATGCAACACCAATGAATGAACACATTCCCAGACTCTGCTGTACCACAGTCTCAACACAAATAAGCTGCCAGGCAATAAACAATGAAAAAGAATGTTCACTCTTCTGACTGTTTGCTGTTATACAATGCAACAATATGTAAAAAAAAATATATATATATATATATATATATATATATATATATATATATATATATATATATATATATATACACATATATATCGGTCTAGGATTATTCACTGAAAGTACATTTCACTGAAACACATTTGACTGTGCACAATTCACTGAAAGCTCAATTCATTGAAAACACAGTTCACTGAAACACATTTCACTGAAAGTTATATATGGCCTTTTCCCCACTGTAGTGCGACCCTGGGGTTACAATATACAGTGAGGGGAGGTGTGGGGGGCATAGTCCCCCACCTATTTTAAATATTTTGAACTATACACATGGATACTTGCAATTTCAATAAATTACACTTTTCTAAACGTAATATATATCCAACCTATGTGGGGGTCTATGCCCTCCCACTATATATACTAACTCCAGGTTCGCACTACAGAGAGGAAAAGGCCATATAAAACTTTCAGTGAAATGTGTTTCAGTGAATTGAGTTTTAAGTGAATTGTGCTTTCACTGATTTGTGCACTGTCATTTGACTTTCAGTAAAATGTGCTTTCAGTGAATAGTCCTAGACCCATATATATATATATATATATATATATATATATATATATATATATATATATATATATATATATATCTATACACACACAAACAGATACATATATAAGTGTAGGGCAGCTGGTCAAATGATCAGCTATGCTGACACTCAGAATATCGATGTTAAAACATTGACACAGAAAACACAGACATGTTCTGAGCAAGTTCTGAGGATTACACAGGAGCAGAGTAAACCAAATACACACCACACACCTGCTGATAATTATATTTACTAATTTCAAGATCACACAATCCCTGGGAAAAAGGAATATTCCTCTGCTTAGGGACTGTCAGTTTTGCACACTGGTCAGTCATCTGTCTGCTTCAACAAAATGGTGTCAACATAGCAGGTCATTGTACTGCCAGCAAACCATATTTGCATATATAGTCATGAAACTCATTCTGTAAATTTATTACAATAGGTTCATAGGTTCATAGGTTCATACTAGGCTATCTGCCCTAGGTCATTTATAAGTCTAGCCAAAGTGTGTTTGGCTTTTGCCACCCATTTTAAATTAATTTTGCTATGCCCTTTTTCGAGGTTAGTATACTGTGCCTCTGTCTAACAGTGACACAGAAGTGATACCCGGGGTAAACCTATGATCTCCCATCCACTCATCAAGATTCCTCTTGAAGAGAGTCAATGAGGGACTCTGCCTAAACTGGACTGGGATTTTATTCCAGAGTGAAGGGAGCCTCTGGGTTATGAATCTGTCCCTCCAGCATGTCCTATTTATTTCAGTGCTGAGGTTCAAGTCTCTCGAGCACGTAGCTCGATGGGATTTGGATTTTCTGAGGTGCAGCATGTCCATTAATTCCAGGTTGGACATGGCTTTATACGTCAGGCACAGATCGCCTCTGAGCAGGCGGTATGCCACTGAGTAGAGCTGGAGTTTCTTTAACCAGGCAGCATATGGCATCTGTTTGAGCCCTTTGATCCTCTTGGTGAGGTACTTTTGGGGTCTTTCCAGTTGCTGCAGGTGTCTGGTAAGGTACATCCCAAAAGGGCATTGTACTCAATTATGGGCCTGATGAGGGATGAGTAAAGAGGCACGATGACCTCCACTGATCTAGATGTGAATCCCTTCATGATTAGGTGGGCTATATAAAATGTTTTTCTAACCACTTTGTCCACGTGGTTGTCAAATGAGAGATTGCTATCAACTTGGGTCCCAGGTCCCTAATTGCTTCTTCTGTACTTAATGGATTACCACCTATGTGGTAATTTGTGGGTACTTTGTTTTTGCCAAAGGGGATGACTATACACTTTTTGGTGTTTAGCTTGAGGCCATGGCTCTGGCACCAGTTGTCTGTTTCTATGAGGCCCTTTTGGAGGATGCTTGTGTCGGCTGGAGAGTCGATTATGGCGCCCAGTTTGCAGTCATCTGCGAACTTGGTCAGCCACAGTCCTTCTCTATATACTGAACAAGAGAGGTCCCAGGACTGAGCCTTGTGGGACGCCACTTGTAACTGGTTTGGAGTCTGACATGGCTCCAGCAATTCTAACCATGTGGGTTCTGTCCTTGAGCCAGTTTGCAACCCATCTAGGGACATAGGAGTTTATATTTAAGCTGGTGAGCTTATCTATGATGCCCGAGTGGGGTATTGTATCGAAGGCTTTTGCGAGGTCCAGGTAGGCTGTGTGGACCACCTTCCCCTCGTCAATGGCCTTGGTGACTGTTTCAAAGAAATCAACCAGGTTTAAGAGGCAGAATCTGCCCTTAACAAAGCTGAACTGTGTAGGATCCAGTGTCTGTAGGTCCCCAATACCTTTATTTATGAGGTCCATGATGATCCTTTCCTTAGCTTTGCAGAACAAGCTAGTCAGGCTTATGGGGCAATAGTTTCCAGGATCCGTTGAGACACCACCTTTGTGGAGAGAGACCACTGTTGCTGTACCCCACTCTTTGGGTACATATCCTGTAGTAAGGCTGAGATTGAACAGTAGTTTTATGTTTGGGTTTAGCTCTTCTTGGAGTTCATGTAGGACGCAGCCCAGGACACCGTCTGGCCCCATTGATGCTGTGTTATTTGCTTTGGAGAGGGCAGCTCTTACCTGAGCATCTGAGATGTCAGGGGGGCAGCACTCTGCTAGGATAGATATTTGCCCTTTTGGTGGGGAGGGGGGGGAGATGTTTGCGCTGACACTGTCAGCTAGGATGTTGGCAATGTCTGTGGGTTCGGTGTATTTTTTGTCATTTTGGACTAATTCTGAGCATATCTGGGAATTCCAACCCAGGTTCCAAACATAACTAAAGAAAGCCTTGTGATTATCCTTAGTGTCCTGTGCAATTTTTCTCTCGAAGCTGACCTTAGACGATTTTATAAGTGCCCGTAGTTTTTTGCTAATACTGATCAGAGATGCCTTCCCTTTTTGGGATTTTGCTCTATCATGTAGTAGCTTCCTCCTTCTATTGTATAGTTTGTTTATGGCTGGGGTCCACAAGACAGGACGTCTGCCTTTGGAGGATTGGGTCTTGGTTTTATTTGGGATTGCATGATCCATGCATTCCTGAAGGTGTTCATAGAACGCGTTTATAAAGGTTTCTGTGGTCTGGGCCATATTTTCCTCAGGCCCGGGGGCTTTGAAGGATTCCACCTTGGTTTTGAGGAGTATGAAATTTGCTTTAGAGAAGTTTTTCACTGTGGTTTTCAGGGCAGGGATTTGAATATCCAGTGAGATTAGTTTATGGTCTGATCTTACCAGTGAGGGATACACTTCTGGTCTGGAGTATAGAGTCCCCATGTTGGTGATGATCAGGTCCAGTATGTTTTCCCCTCTTGTGGGAATGGTAACAAGTTGTTGCATAGCATTTGAGTTTATAAATTCTAGGAACCTTTGGGCTAGGGTGTTGGAGCTAGAGTAATGCTCCCAGTCTATGTTTGGGTAGTTGAAGTCACCCAATATAATGGTGTTTGGAGAGACCTTCATATTTTCCAGTGTTCTCAGGAAGGCCGAGTGGGGTTCCTGGGTTTGGGAGGGTGGTCTGTAGCAGGCTATAAACTGGAAGGCAGTTTTACCCACTGTTAGTTGCACATGGATAGTCTCTGATGCTTCGTACTGTGCCACCAACCTGGAAGTGTGGATATCTTTGATGAATATTGATACTCCTCCTCCTTTTGTGGTTCGGTCCAAGTTTTGGGGCTGAAAAGCATGGTATGAGGTATAACCTGGTAGTGCTGGGGTGCTCTCCGGAGCCTTGAACCAGGTTTCTGTTACTGCACAGATATCGATGTTCTCCATGCTAAGGAGAGTTTTGAGTGCGTGCATCTTGAGGTGTAGACTTCTGGTGTTGAGTAGCATTACTCTTAGTTTCTTATCCCTTGTTATACCTATGGAGATGGGTTTGTCTTTTGAGCCTTGCCTAAAAAAGGCACTATGGGGGTAGCAAGAGCCTTTGCCAATATCCAAAAGCCCAGGGGTGAGAGGTGCAAGCTGTCCCTAGCGAAGCATCATGGCTTGTCGAGCATGTCATCCCAGGCTGACAGGCATTGGATCCCCTTTGAATGACACCAATACTTAAGCCAATTGTTGAAATTGATCATCTTGTCTTCATATTGTGGCATCATTCTTGGTGAGGGTAAGATGCTACTCAAGGTCAGGGTCATACCAGCCTGGGCTACATGCTCAGAGAGCTCCTCTATGTCTCTTTTCATGTAGTCCAGGGAGGTACATCTCAGGTCATTCACACCAGCATGGACAATGACTGAGTCATATTTGTACTTGCCTTGGAGTGACCTGAGTGCTTGTGTTATGTGGCGGATCCTAGCACCTGACAGGCAGCTCACTGTGACCTTCTCCTTGTTCAGCCTGGTGAGCAGGATCTCAGTATGCCTGACGATAGAGTCACCTATTACAGGTGTATCAGGTGTGTTGTTTAGCCTTAAGGGCTGTGACTGTTCGGCACACTGGCTTTGTGAGCTATGTGTTGCACATGTTTTGTTTTGGGGTAGCAGTTGCTTGGGTGTCTGCTTTGGAGGTCTCTGCTGCTTAGGCAGATTTTTATTTAGAGCTTCCGAGTATTTTTTTGTGTGTTTATGTGTTTGGTTTGCTGTTGTGGTAGGTCTATGTGAGACTGGAATTGTAGTGAGTGTGGTTTCCTTCTCCTCCTCCTGACTGGTTTCGCCAGTACTGAGTTGAGAGAGCTTAGCCTCCAGTATGGCTATATGGTTGCATCTCTCACATGTGTTGGAATTTGTTGGGAGGAGGAGAGGGTTGTCTGTGTACATGAGGCAGTTGTAACATTGCCTCAAGATTCCCAGATTCACCAGCTGGACCGGAGAGGAGATTGACAACTGACCTTTGGACATGTTAGAATAGTATTGGGAATTCCTTTATAATTGAAAAAAAGGGCCAACGGGGAGCAAGGTCCTCAAGGGGAGTTTGTGAGGGTGTAGTGCTTTTAATTTTTTAGTGCTGACTTATATAATTGCTTTAGTGAGCAAGTGCCAGGTAACTTAAATGCAATGTGTTACAGGTAACTTAAATGCAAAAACGACAAACAGTAACTGTCTTTCAAGTGAAACAAGGAAATAAGTACAGTACGCAATGTAGATATCACTAGGGATCCACAGAAGCGCTGAAAAGCCGCGTTTTAGGTATATGCAACTTATACTATGCAGGCCTCTGCATTCGCTTTCATTTAGTCATTTTTGCATTTTTACTCTGGATTACTGTTGCCTTCTAATTTTAGTGGGACACAAAAACAGCAACATTTCTGTTATAAAAGACCATAAATAGAATATTCCAGTTTTATGCTGTCTTCTGGTTGTTTTCCAGCTGCAGGTCTGAGGTATTAGTTTTTCATGTAATGTTTGTCTTTCGGCTTTTCCCGGTAAGGGGTCGACATAGCGGAACTCCGGTCCACTAATGATTGGCAGTAGATTTTTATGAAACACCGATGTGCCAGCTCGATGCCCAACCTTCAACGAAGGCATGCCCATTTACGCACATGTCTTTCTAATGCTACCCAACCACGGGGAGGACATGCAGACTCCACCCAGAAGGCACTCCCAAGCCCAGCCGAGAATCAAACGGGAGAACCTCTTGCTCTGATGTAACAACGCTACCGCCGTACCACCATGGCACTGTTTCTAATTTTATATTTGGGGGGTATGATGAGGTTTACATTGGTCAGAACTGATTATTGTTTATTCTAGCGAATATAATGTTACTTAGAGTAGATTTGTTGATTCTGATATTTTCATGTTGGCTGGTGGCGGTCATGATTTTCTTTTATACTAGTTTATTTTAATGTTCCTTTCCACATATGAAAAGTATGCAGGCTAAAGTGTTATATGTGATTCTTCTTTCTTCAAGTAATTCTGCCCTTTTTTAACACTGAACACTCAGGTTGTCATGCAGTGAACTGTGTTGTAGGCTTAGTCTCTTTCACCTAGCCCAGGTCTTTCTTTCATTATTCCGTTGTCTTGAGAAGCATACTAAGACCCTCCTACTATGCATGCTACTCAACAGTGCATGTTTAGAGGTTCATAGATTTGGTGACCAAGCTCAAGGCTTATTGGGTTCTGAAAAATTTGAGGCCTCAGTTATCATGTTGGAGCACACAAGTGCTTATGTAGTTGTGCAGCTCCTTCTTGAATGTATGGATTGATAAGGTGAGTTTATGGGGGACATTACTCAATAAGTGTAGGTGCCCTGGAAATATGAGGTTGTACTGTTTCACAGTACATTTAAAACTAATATTTATTGAGACTGAGGGCTTAGTCTTATAGAGCAAGTCTGGCTTTTTTGTTATCTGCTTCTGCCTCTTGTACAAGGGATAGTTTCATAACACACATTTCTACAAATATCTTAAAGGCGCCTTTTCATTATCAAAGCACCTTCCATCATAGCTCACACAAGATGCCATCTGTCCATTGTTGTTATTCTATCTTTAGTACACTGGTCTAAGTGCATGTGATGCAAAATACTTCATACTTAAATGGCTTTTTATGGCCATTACAAATTAGGCAAGACTTAAGGAATTACAGCAGAAGTGGTCACTTCTAGAAAACACAGGGATTTTTATTAAAAATGCAGCTAATAAATGCCATTGAAGATGATTTGCTCACAACTAATACTTGAACATGCTGTTGGAAATATCTGCTTAAGTATGTTTTCACTTCTCGAACAATAACTCATATTTTTCTAAAGATTTTTCTAAATTGTTAGAGGCATGGGGGGTAGGGTAGTTTCACCAAGGCATATTTATTAGAAGCACCTAAGATTTTGACAGCATTTATTTCTTAGCTGGGTAAATTAAGTGGTCCTTCAATGAAGCATTTCAACCATGACACAGACAACAAAGCTTACCATAAATGTAATAGAAATGAACAATATGAAATAGACAACTAACTTGTCTTTGAGAATAGGAGAAAACTACAGAAAATCAATGCATTCATGGACAAAACATGAACTGCACACCAACAGTGATCAAGAAAAAGATTTAATTCTATGCCCCAAATCTGTAGGGCAGAATCCTTAACAACAGATCCACTCTACTGCCCTAAGTGATAAGATAAGTTAAACTATAAAAGGTGGGTTGCCTCTTACAGAGGACTTAGCAGGTAGAGTCAGCACAGATATAAATAAGAATTAAATGCACAAAACAACTTTATATGTATTTCTGTTTCTTTCACTTATTTATTTGGTAACATGATGTCCGAATGTACATGATCCATAGTCACTGAAAACCTAAAAGAAGAACTCCAGTATCATAACAAATTGCAATGAACTGCAACACATCTGGATTATTGTTAATGTTCAAGATTCACTCTTATCCTGGAGTTCTAGTGGTTTTTTTTTTTCCGTGTGTTGGCATTCAATATTTCAAGTGCCAGCATTTCAATAGAGAGCTGTCATGATATATGAGGTACACTCCATACACTCCATTTAAGATAGGGGAAAAAGGCCAATAAATGATCGTGAAAAGACTGAAATAACTAAAGATAGCACTGACTATGCATCACTGAAGAAGTACATGTTATACTGAAGATGTGGGGTAATGACATTATCAGTTTTACTCCTAAGTATCTCGGTATCATTGTTTGTAATCATGTTTAAATTCCTCACTAAATTTTCCCTCCATATGTGAGATAGGTAAGTGAAATAAAAGATAATAAAAAGGCCTTAGATATAAACATTGCTGTCCAATGATTACTCTTCAAAGAAAACCTTTTTTTTTTTTGTAATGAAAGGTAGGACAGGAATCTAAATGATACAGTTTTTGTGTGCTTCAGTTTGTTAGGGACTAATGTGTATGAAACATCTATATGATGCAGCACACTTCCGGGAAATACATCAGAAGTAGTATTTTGTCAGCTTTCTCCTTGACGTTGAATAACAAAGCCCTAACTATGCCTCAAATTACCCAACTTTGATTAGCAGCTGAGACACTCAAAGAGTCGGTGGGGGTGGAAGTGAAGCACTCACTGCAGGCTTACTTATCCCCGTTGAGAGGGAGGCTAGCTAAGGCCTCACTCTGTGTGCTTAGGGGCACATTGTATAAGAGCTAAGCATGCACAAGTACAACCAAGAAACATTCCCACTTTAGCCAAGTAACATGCAGTTTGACAGAGCAGGGCTCTGCCTCCATGAGGAAGATGTTTAGGAGCATTATATCAAAAACAGAGTCCTCTAGGAATAATAGTTTCTTGCTGCATTGTCCCCTTACTAAAACCTAAGAATCAGAGGTGTGTCACTGGGAAACTAATCCACGTAGTCACTGGGAAACTAATCCACGTAGTCAACAGAAGGCACTAGTGAGGTAATGTGGTATGCTATGCTGCTAGTTTGGAATGGGACATACAAAAATTGTGGATCTCTTTTTTCATAACCATTGCTTTTATAAAAATTGCATAAATTATATAAAGCACTCCACTCACCAACCACAATGACTAAATATCTACTCTTCAGATTGATGCATCTCTAATGATAGTGATATTTGGATTTGTCACTGATTTAAGGCAACCTACCAGGTATGCAGATAGATTATCACTTATGGCACTGTCAGCTGAGAAGAAGACATGTTCCAAAAGCTGCAGTTGGACATTAATCAGTGCTGTTATTTATATAAGACACAACCAGTCTGTTGGAGAATTTAACAAATTTAACAAAATAACTCTGTATAACACTTAAGAACTCTGGAATAGTATCCCGCACAAATAAAACTCTCCGACAAACTCAGTAGATTTAAACCACTGCTTAAACAACATCTTAACTAATCCTAGTCCTGCACATGCTCATCTTACGGTTAAGACTTTATGTTCTCCATACAATACTCTCCAAATACTTTCCTTAAACAGAATACTCAGTCTCCCACTGAAATGACAAAACAGTTTTTATACAAAGTAAAATGACATAAAAATACCTCTGGAACCAGGACGGTCAAAGTTAAAAATCTTTATTACATTAGTACAACACTTTCGCTAATAGCCTCTTCCTAGCATAATAAAGGTTTTTAACTTTGACCGTCCTGGTTCCAGAGGAATTGTTTTCTCATTTTACTTTATATTACTTGTGTGATTCTGTCTGGATTTATTGCCTAATTGTATTTTGATTGCTTGTTCTAATTTTTATACATAATTGCTGCCCTGTACAATCCATTAAGTTGTACTTGAGCTTTCTCTTTAGTAACTTTCACTTCTGTAAAATCTTAGAATGTATAAATGTAACTACTGTTTGTGTATAAATGTAAACAGAAATGTAACTCCTCTGTGTTTAACTGGAACTTAGTATTATGCAAGGTAGGCAAATGGAGCTTTTCTTCTCGGGCCTCCACTGAAAATGGGTATTACCAAGTCGGACTTTCCCGGTAAGCAAAGCAAATAAATAAGACAAAAATAACTTCTGTATGAACAAATGCTAATGATGTATCTTCTGAAAAATAATACATATATGTATGGGTTCTGTTGGTTTGGTTGAAGGGAATTGGTCGACATCTGTTTTATTGACCCCATTTGATCAATTATACAGATAGTCAACAAGTGAGCGAGATAGACAATTCCTTACTAGGGAATTATTCCACTTCCCCAGGGACTGTGCAATCTCAGAGTTACTATATATAATTAGTGGAGGGTGCAGTGAGGGCATGTCCCTCTGCAAAAAACAATGTTTTAAAGTTGCATATGCTGAGGTGCTTCCTTGGAGCATGCTAAGTAGGTTGTTGATGTTTACATTTTCAGTCTACAATGGTTTACCTCCAGGATGTTAACGTACATGTTAGTTGACCAACTGAAGGTAAAACATATATATTAGAAGTTAAAAAGCATGATATCAGACTATTTGATATTAGTCTTATTCCTCAAAAATGATTATTAAATTTTAGAAAACAGAAGATAAACTTCTGTTTTTGAATAGCAGATTATGCAAGCAAGACAAAGCCTGCTTGAACGGTACTATGTCAGGCAAAGAAAATGTGTTTGTAATACACATAGTAGCAGTTTCTTGGAAATGTGTCATTAGAGACTATAAAATATCTAACAACGCAAAGAATGCAAATGACACAAGTACAATCAGAGTACCAGCCAGTGTAGAGATGTGCATAAATGAAACTCATTAATATTTGACATGACAGAAATGAGATGTGTGTATCGGTAATGTAAACTTCTCATCAGCCCATCAGAAATATTGTTCTGTGCAACCTACTTCTAAAGGCAGATACTTGCTGAAATTTGTGAAACATTAACAGGCTTTTACTGTAGGCAATAGGTAAACAAGGGCACTTTACAGTAAGTGTTTTGTTTCAAGCTTCTTGTTTTACAGTTTAATATTTGTTCATTATGAAAGGAAAATATAAATTGACTATGTTTTGTACATATTTACTTCTGTGACACTTAGTGTAAGTAAAAATAAAATAATACCAAAACAAATGCTGCAATATACGAACCACACGAAAAAGAAAGAAGCAGCCACGCCAGTCCAGTAGCTAAAAATAAAATAACAGATAACTACTTTGTAAAGAACCAAAATGGACTGACAGTATATGTAGATACCATTCCTAACTAAAGTCTCAAAGCCAACTAACGTAGTGCATAATTTGTATTTCATCTTAAACTGCATTATCAAGTAACATATCACATATGACTAAAACGGAAAATCATTATTACATTTAAGTATATTATGTAAAAATAATGTTTCTTTATGATAAAAATACAAAAGGAAATAAAATAGCTATACTATTAGCTAGTCAAAAGCATAAAAGGAAAACCAATGCACTTTCAAAACAAAGAGGCAGTTACAACCCACTGTGCTAGAGAGCTGATTAACTTCTCTGAAGGATTATTTCAAATGGCTGAAAAATATGTAGAAATAATTAAAGTGGGTACAGTTAATGGTCTGAATATGAGTATAACATAAGAAATTGCATTATATACATGACACAATCAGTATTTTTGCTATATCGTAAGTTGACTGTTAAGGACTTGTGATCACACAATGTGAAAAGCAATATAGAAGTGCCTAAAATCCAACTACTACCTGCAAATCACATATATAGATGGAGAAACAATTTACTTACTAAAAATAAAATTATTGCCAAATCCTCAGTAAGGCATTTGATGAATAGCATTATGAATGGTGAGCCAATATTATCATATTATGACATACTTAGAATTTATTAATGAATACAATTTAGCAGTCAGCTTTCTAAGAGTTGAGTGTTCTTAATGGATTATATAACAATACTATAATTGTGACATACTGAGAGAAATTTTTTAAGATATTCCTGTCTCTCATGCCCTGCTTGCTCAATGCTTGTCATCATATTTACTCTGACATAGCATGGACAACTGCAATACATGGATTTTTGGTGGTAATTGCATATTTTTAAGTAGTCACTTTCACAATCATCTGCAATAGTTTTCCCTAGAGCTCCAGGGTGTGGGCTTTAGTCATGATTTCTCCTCACAGTGTAGAGTTTGCACATACTCCTTCAATCTTTTTTCTGTATACTGGTTTCCTCTTACCACCCGAAATATGCTGGTGAATATCTACATAAAACTACCTTCTTATACTACAGTTACTGTTACTTTTTTGCTGGTTCAGGCTAAAGGGATCTGACACAGACTTAAATTAATAAACATAAAAAGAAATTAAAAAAACAAAAACTAAGGAATAAAAAAAGTCACATGTTCTTAGTGACTAGAAAACACAAAAACAGCATTTTTACAGCAAAAATTCCTGTGGGACAGATCTTTGCATTTATATTTAGACAATTATTTTTTAAGATGTCCTCATATTTCCTACTAGATCATCCATGCTTGCATATTTCATTTTTATGCAATATCGGTATCCGCTATCGTCAGTTTTCTTCTGCGTTGTACTTCTCGGTAATGAAGGAATCACCAGCGCTTATTTCAGTGTGTTGTTTATAAGTAGATTTTGTGATGTTAGACAACAAAGGCAATGCACTAAATTCAAATAAAGAACACTAAATGTAGAACAAGTAACTTGCTATTTATATGTCAAGAATATCACACCATTCATGGCAGTAACAGAGTCTGATATTGTCTGATTTTGTTAATTAGATGTATGAGTATAAAAATACAGTTAGAAATTGCCTTTACACAAAGTGTCAACAAGATAATGCTGTGATTAAAAAGTACTATTTTTTATCACAGTAAGATGAGGTGTGCATGACAAAATGGCTATAACTACTGGATTAAGGCTGTTGGCTGTTTGTGGATGAAAGTAGCTTACCTTCTGCCAGTTTCATCAGATAATTATCTAGCTTTACCGGACTAAAGTGTATTTATGTTGATGTTACTTGAATAGATGAGGTTACTGTTTATGAGACAATAAGTTCAACATAACTCTCAACTGTTCCTGATTTTGCAGATCACCCCTTTCCTCTTTTTGTATCATTTTTTTTTTGGCCTGCTGCTCAGAAAATGTATGGTGTGGCCAAGATGCCAGTTTGATAGCAACAGAAATCCATAGCTCTGCTTAGATTTTAATATTCTGACAGGAAATATACTTAATTTTTTTAAAAAGTCTATCTAAAAGTATACTAAAAGATAGATTAACATAGACTCTTTATTATTTTCTAAAAATTAATACATAGTCAAGAGAATTTTTTAATTATTCCTGTCAAGAAGTTTTCTACTGGAGATCCCAACATGAGCAACTCAAAGAACCCACACCAGGAGAGTGCAGTGAAGAAAGAACTACATCTTGTAATAACAAACATCCAAGAACTGTCACTAAAAACATGAGCAACGTGAAGAACCCACACCAGGAGAGTGTAGTGAAGAAAGAAGTACATCTTATAATAACAAACATCCAAGAACTGTCACTAAAAACATGAGCAACGTGAAGAACCCACACCAGGAGAGTGCAGTGAAGAAAGAACTACATCTTATAATAACAAACATCCAAGAACTGTCACTAAAAACATGAGCAACGTGAAGAACCCACACCAGGAGAGTGCAGTGAAGAAAGAACTACATCTTATAATAACAAACATCCAAGAACTGTCACTAAAAACATGAGCAACGTGAAGAACCCACACCAGGAGAGTGCAGTGAAGAAAGAACTACATCTTATAATAACAAACATCCAAGAACTGTCACTAAAAACATGAGCAACGTGAAGAACCCACACCAGGAGAGTGCAGTGAAGAAAGAACTACATCTTATAATAACAAACATCCAAGAACTGTCACTAAAAACATGAGCAACGTGAAGAACCCACACCAGGAGAGTGCAGTGAAGAAAGAACTACATCTTATAATAACAAACATCCAAGAACTGTCACTAAAAACATGAGCAACGTGAAGAACCCACACCAGGAGAGTGCAGTGAAGAAAGAACTACATCTTATAATAACAAACATCCAAGAACTGTCACTAAAAACATGAGCAACGTGAAGAACCCACACCAGGAGAGTGCAGTGAAGAAAGAACTACATCTTATAATAACAAACATCCAAGAACTGTCACTAAAAACATGAGCAACGTGAAGAACCCACACCAGGAGAGTGCAGTGAAGAAAGAACTACATCTTATAATAACAAACATCCAAGAACTGTCACTAAAAACATGAGCAACGTGAAGAACCCACACCAGGAGAGTGCAGTGAAGAAAGAACTACATCTTATAATAACAAACATCCAAGAACTGTCACTAAAAACATGAGCAACGTGAAGAACCCACACCAGGAGAGTGCAGTGAAGAAAGAACTACATCTTATAATAACAAACATCCAAGAACTGTCACTAAAAACATGAGCAACGTGAAGAACCCACACCAGGAGAGTGCAGTGAAGAAAGAACTACATCTTATAATAACAAACATCCAAGAACTGTCACTAAAAACATGAGCAACGTGAAGAACCCACACCAGGAGAGTGCAGTGAAGAAAGAACTACATCTTATAATAACAAACATCCAAGAACTGTCACTAAAAACATGAGCAACGTGAAGAACCCACACCAGGAGAGTGCAGTGAAGAAAGAACTACATCTTATAATAACAAACATCCAAGAACTGTCACTAAAAACATGAGCAACGTGAAGAACCCACACCAGGAGAGTGCAGTGAAGAAAGAACTACATCTTATAATAACAAACATCCAAGAACTGTCACTAAAAACATGAGCAACGTGAAGAACCCACACCAGGAGAGTGCAGTGAAGAAAGAACTACATCTTATAATAACAAACATCCAAGAACTGTCACTAAAAACATGAGCAACGTGAAGAACCCACACCAGGAGAGTGCAGTGAAGAAAGAACTACATCTTGTAATAACAAACATCCAAGAACTGTCACTAAAAACATGAGCAACGTGAAGAACCCACACCAGGAGAGTGCAGTGAAGAAAGAACTACATCTTATAATAACAAACATCCAAGAACTGTCACTAAAAACATGAGCAACGTGAAGAACCCACACCAGGAGAGTGCAGTGAAGAAAGAACTACATCTTATAATAACAAACATCCAAGAACTGTCACTAAAAACATGAGCAACGTGAAGAACCCACACCAGGAGAGTGCAGTGAAGAAAGAACTACATCTTGTAATAACAAACATCCAAGAACTGTCACTAAAAATGGACAAATTTGAAAAGAAAATGGATATTATCAAACAAGAATGCAATAAGCAACTGGAACTTCTAAATGGAATAGTGAAAAAAACCAATCTGAACAGATTCTTCTCTTAGAGGAAACAGTAACTGACCTAGATAATAGAGTGACAGAAAATGAGCATCACAATAAATTTCTTCTGAAACAAAACACCAGGATGATTGAGAAACTGGAAGACCTTGAAACTAGATCAAGAAGGAATAACATAAGAATATATGGAATGCCTGAGAAAGAAGAGGGTGCTAACATGTTTCAGTTCCTCAATAATTGGTTTTCTTCAACACTAAACATGCCTGAATCCCTCTCTTTTGGAAATGAGAGGGCTCATCAGTCCCTGGCAAATCCAGCTTCATCTCTGAATTCATCTAACCCCAGGTCTATAATAGTTAGATTTCTTTCCTCGCAAGACATGGACTTAGTGCTGAAATCAGCTTGGACTAATTTCCCTATCAAGATGGGTGAAAAAGATATTCATGTTGACAATGACTACACCTCTAAAGTCATATCCAGAAGAAAGGGGTGCATTCCTCTAAGTCCTTGAAAAAAGCCAATATTAAGGCTCAAATTCTTTTTCCTACAGGAATAAAAATCACCTTGTGAGGAGTGAAGATCTTTGATTCCCTAAAAGAAGCAGTAGCATTTATCCAAAAGAAGAAAATACTGTCGGACATAGAAGAAATGGAAGGGGCATCCCAGAGTTTGAAGGGACAGGCAACAAAAAGTGGATGGTCTGTGAAGGAAGGAGCAAGCAAAACTAAGAAACTAAAGGACAAATGAACAAATTCCTTCTAATTTTAAATGTTTTGTTTTATGAATCATAATATATTTGATTCTGGAACATATCTATACTGTAAGGTAATGTGAATCATCTTTATTATTAACTTTCTATTTTCCTTTCTATATCTATTTCTTCTAATTGCATACAGTACTGAATATTTCAATAACATTATCTATCTTTCTATCTCTCTCTTTTTTCTTCCTATTCTTTTTTGTTACTAAGAATTCCTTTTATCTATTTTCTCCATTATAAGTACTGTACATACTTTTCCCTTTTAAATAACTGCAAATTATATCTGTCTTCTAATTCTTCAGTAATAGTATGATTTGACTTAATACCAAAGTGCATTTTTTCTACTGGGTCAGTGATGGGGTAACAATTTGTTTCTGATTAGTGTTTCTAACTAGATGTTTTAGACTTTTTGTTTAGATACATATAAACATTAATACAGTACATTAATGGTGTTTTATAGAAAGCTAAATATAAGTTTTATATATATATATATATATATATATATATATATATATATATATATATATATATTGTTTTATAGGTAGGTACTAGGCTATTGACCCTGGAGCCTATACAAGCACAGCCAAAAACGTACCCTGGCTTTTGCCACCCAAGAAAATTATTTTCCTGTGCCACTGTCGAGCAGAGCCACAGACGTGATCCCCGGGGTGAATTTCCTATTTCCCATCCAATCATCAAGATTTCTCCTGAAGAGTGCTAATGAGGAGCTTTGTTTGATATAGATAGGTAGTTTATTCCAGAGTATGGGAAGTCTCTGGACTATATATATATATATATATATATATATATATATATATATATATATATATATATATATATATATATATATATTATTTTTTTTTTCCTAAATAGCTGTTTTTATATGAAAGGGTTATTTTTTTCATGATATTGATGTTTTGTGAGGAAACCGATGGTCTATGTGACTGTTCTCATTGTGGAGATTCATGACGCACTGGCAAGGCAGCTTGAGTGTTTTTTTTTTTTTTTTTGCTTTCTGTAAACTCTGAAAGCTTCAAGACTTGAAATTCCCACCAAAAGTTATTTTCTCCTCACTAGAGACAACCTCTGATGTGCATGAGCTTATTTAAATACTTTTTAACAGGTTTATGAAGCTGCAGCTTGAGGAAACAGCAGTGATGACACAATTTGACCTTTTGAACTTGTTAACTGGTTGTATTTAGAATTCTTTTCTCTTGAAATTCTATTATCCTTCACTTAGATACTTTAAATGGTAAATGATTAGTTCTTTTTTTTTCCAAAACAGGTTTATTGTTTTAACATACAAGAGAAATATCATAACAATTTTATACAAGTAATTAAAAATAGATATGTTTATAACATTCAACAAAACAACTAAAGTATTTACAAAGACATCCACTACAATCAGATCAATTAATTAAACTAAAATACCATGCTATTGAAATTAGGATTTTTTTAACAAATTTTGTAAATTATCCCATACAATATAATAAGATGTTTTTCTAGTTGTTCTTGACCTAATTGTGTTTATTTCCATATGGCACACTATATTCATAACATTTTTAAATTCATTGAATGAAGGAGGTGTATCTGAAATCCAATTTCTGGTTATTATTTTCCTAGCCACTGCTAGAATAGACCATAACAAGGGAAGCTTAACCTTTTAACACTTTGAGGTACAGGTGTGTTGAATAATATAAGAGATTTAGAAATAATGAAATTATCTGTAAAAGAGCCTGCAAAAATTCATTAATTGACTTCCAGTATTCTTTCAATTTTATACAGTTATAAAACATATGAGCCCAGTCAGCATTAATTTCTACATTACATCTCTTGCATAGATTATCTTTATTATTTATTTTATTCATCATCAAAGGTGTATAAAAAGATCTATGTAAAAATGTCCATGTATAAAGTCTCCAGACAATGGAAGACGTAGTTCTATAGGCAGATTCCAATATATATTGTTTATCTTGTTGATTTGATGGGTCCCCATTAATAGAAGTGAAATAATTCCAGTATGTATCTACACTGTAAAAAGTTTCTTGTCTGATAATTTTATGTATGTATGAAAGTTTACCTTTATCAGAAACTTTATGTTGTAAATTTAATATCAAGTAATCAATCAGTGTTGGAATAGATTCTTTAACTGTTATAGACATTAGATCTATTTTATTAATGAGATGTTGTCTAAAGGTCTGAACCTCTAACCAGCAAGTTTCTCTTAGATCAAATTCTTGTTTTAAGAAATCTAGATTTTTAACTTTATTATCAGATATCAACTGATACCAGTACTTTAGATCATTATCTATAGCTAAATGAGTTCCTTCAGAAGTAGATGACAAAAGCATACCCTGAGTATACATTATAGGGAATATAATAAAATTCCATTCCCTATACTTAGGGTGCATGAATATAAAGTTACGATAGCTAACAATAATATTTAATGGGTAACAAACCATATGTTTAGGTGTAATAGGTGAAGTACAAAATTCCTTTAGTAACCATAACATGGAGTTATTTACAATCATATTTTTATGTGTTAAGGAGATTTTCATGAAGTGCATACTAATTAGCTTCCAATAATCTTGCCATTTTGCGACATATGACTGATCTATTAATAAAGTAATAACTTTTACAATAGAAGAGATAGTATATAAATTAAAGTCTGGAAAAGAAATACCCCCTTGATACCAGCTATTAGTATGTTTCTTTAATGCAATCCTAGGTCTATTAGGTGCCCATAGGAAATTTAACATTAGTGTATTCAGTTTCTTGATAATTATTTTTGTAGGTGGAAGTATTATTGATTGTATTAAGTATAAAATCTTGGGGAATATTATCATTTTAATAATTGTAAGTCTCTCCTCCATAGTAAAAACATATTATTCCAGGTATTAAAAAGATTTTGTATATTAAGAAAACAGGTATTATAATTATTATATATAATAGATTTAATATCTTTAGATAGTATTATACCTAAATAAGTTATCTGACCTGAATTGGGTACATATTTAGTAAAATCACTAATGAGAATATTTTTTCGTGTATATATAGGTAGTATTTTAGTTTTTTCTTCATTGAATATTAAACCAAAAATACTTTTAAAATTCATCATTTTATCAAATAGAGACTGCATAGAAGAATTAGATCCTGCTGATGTAATTAGAACATCATCTGCAAAAAGTTGAATTTTGGATGTTGTATTTTCATCTATTTCAAAACCCTCTATGTCAGTACTGTTTCTGATCAAATTAGCCCAAGGCTCCATTACTAAAGTGAATAATAGTGGAGAAAGTGGACATCCTTGTTTTGTACCTTTAAAAATGGGTATTTTGTGTGAAACATATGTTCCTACGTTAATATAAGCCAATGTTCCTTTGTATAAATGCTCAATTAGATTTACAAATGCATCTGAGAAGTTTGTGCACTTCAGTAAGGTAAACAAATAGTCCCAACTTACTGAATCAAATGCTGAACTTATATCAAGACTAATAAGTGTTAAATCTTTCTTTTTCCTATTTGCAAAATCAATTAATGTTAAAGTTCTTCTTATATTATCAAAAGTATTTCTATTTACAATGAAGCCTGTCTGATCTATATCTATAATGCGGGGATGATTGTCTTCAATCTATCAGCAAAAATACTCATAAACATTTTATAATCAACATTAAGTAATGAGATGGGCCGATATGAAGTACATCTAGTTGGATCTTTATTAGGTTTTAAAATTGGCAAAATAAATGTATATTGCCAAGATGGGGGGGGTTATTAACTCAGTTTGGGCCAAAATAAAAACCTTATGTATTAATGAATATGTACTTTTAGAAAGGATTTTATATATCTCTGGTATAATACCATCATTACCCGGTGCTTTGTTTGATTTAAGCTTATTTATTTGTGTAATAACCTCTGTATATGAAATACTTTTGTCCAATAGTTTAATCTGTTGTTTATTAAGCTTTTTATTCATGTTTGTGGTTATAAACTACTTTATTTTATCTTTAGGTTCCATATTAATGTTATTATGGTTAATTTTGTGAAAGTGATTTCTAAATTCATCTAGTATTTCTGGTATACTAGAAACATTCTTCTTTTTCCTTAGAGAAAATATTTCTTTGATATGGTTTTGTTTATTTAACCTTTTTGTTTTATTTTTAAGTCTATGTAAGTATTTGGGGCTTATTGAATAAGACAAAAACTTGTATTTCTCTAAAGTTATTTTAACTTTATGAGTTAAAATTTCTTTGTATTTCTCATTTAGTTTGTTTATTTCTTCAATAACTTTCTTGTCCATAATATTTTCTTTATTATTATGTTTATAAGAGTCTAATTTACTTTGAATATCTAACAATTCCTTATCCCAAGATTTCCTTTTATTATTATACCATCTGATACTTTGTCCATATATATATGATTTTAAGGCATCCCAAACATAGACAATGGAGACTTCAGGAGTATTATTCATGTCTAAAAAATGTTTTACTTCTGAAAGTATATATTCTTTATAGTCTTTTAGTTGAGTTAAGTATGCTGGTATCCTTTTGATCTGAACATTATGAGTATTTTTATCATGAATTCAAAAACAATTGAATTATGATCAGATATAGGACATGAAATGATTTTGGAATTAATTAAATCTGTTACCATCTGGTTAGAAATAAAGACCCTATCTATTTTTGAATAAGTTTTGTATCTGTTAGAAAAAAAGGTGTATGGTAATGATTTTGAATCTATCTGATTATTAATATCATTCAAATGATAAGAATTAGGAAAATGATTTAAATGTTTTGCATTAGATGTAATTCTTCTTTTTCCTATAGTGGTAGTATCACTTTCATGTAGTATACAATTAAAGTCATCAGCTAAAATAATATCTCCTATAGAGAATGATATGATCTTATCAAGATGATGTTTCACTGTATTAATACCAATTCCAGGTATCCAATATACGTTAATTAAAGTGTAAGTCTTCCCATTAATTTGTATTGTAACCATACAAAACATTCCTTTGTCATCCTGATAAGACTTAATGGTTTTAGGAATGGGCATACTTTTATTCCATAAAATAGCCACTCCTCTTTTTTCTGAGTGTGCTCTGAACTAACCAATACTGTATATTTGTTTGTGGCTAGTTTATCAATATCTTTTTTCAAGAGATGGGTTTCTTGCAGGAAGACTAAGTTGGCCTTATGTAAATTAATGTATCTTATTAGGCTTGCCCTTTTACATGGATTATTCAATCCATTCATGTTTAAAGAAATTCCTTTTAAAGATGTCATTTGGCATTTTTAAAACTTAAGAATCTTATGATCAAAATAACAAATAACAACATAAGTAATGTTACATCTCCTCCTTTAGGTGTACCTTTAAATATAGCTGTATTTATTGAATCTCTTATGGAATTTTGTATAGGATTCAATTTTGTTTATAGTGACAATGAGTGTACAAAATATATTGTGGATGTCAAATCTATATACATATAACAATGAACAAGTGAAAATAATGTAAGGATTAAACCTTGCATCCAGCCTGGAGTTAAAAACTCCAACTTAGAGTAGTATTTACCACTCAAGTTAACCCCCTACCCTAAGCAGCAGTACCTCAGCTACCACCTTATCAATTTAATACTGGTTATATTTAACTTAAATTAACAGCTTTCAATTCAATTATCTAGCAAGACAAGACTACACATTTGATAAAACAGCATCATATAAACTAAAATAAACTTTTTTTTTTAAACTATTCATACTACTATATACATCTATGTAATATAATACACTTGTATTCAAACAGCATTCAAATAATCTTGATATTAGGAACCAAGAGGAGAGAGAGAAATAAAAGATGTGAAAGAGGGAGAGAGAGTGAAAGAAAGAGAGAGAGAAAAAAAAAGGAAGGCATATTTACATATTAATTTATTCAAAGTATGTAAAAATAAGTTCTAACATTCATTTAAATCAAAAACTTTGGCTAATATGGTTCAAACATCACATATATTAAGATGCATCTATTTTCTGTCATGTAAATGCAGTCAACAGCTTCCAAAAAAAGACCTTGAATTGCTTGTATATGAGCATTTTACTCATACTCATTATTGTCAATAGAATAAAATATTATATTTATAGAAATTGTTATAAATCATACTGCATAGTTATGCAAATTCATAGAAACACTTGCATTATTGTAAAAAAAGCCATCTGTATTTTGTATGTCTATACTACTGCTTTAAAATATATCACATGACAATTTCTTCCAGAATAGAGTTATAAAGTTATTTATGCTTGTCAATCAGATGAATTAAATGAGTTATAGTAATGTATATGTTTGGAACATAAGTTTTTAGCACAGATTAGTATGCTGCAGTCAAGTAGATTTTCAAAAACACTTGAATAAATGTTTCATTTTCTATGCCTTCTAAAATAAGACATTTACTTACTACAAGAAACTGTATCATTTAAAATCATTATAACTGACATATTTTATGAATTATAACATAGATATTTAAGTAATTATATAAAATAACTCACATTTAGATGTTAAAGAGTTCATTTTCCTTCACATAGTCGCATTTGCATCAGTTCTACTTCCTGGTAGAGTGTTCTTCCTGAATCTGTGATGTGTCAGTGTGATATCTGGGTCAAAGGTCAAATTGACTGCTTTCAGCTTCTCTGTGAGAATTCTGAGAGTTGAAGCTTTTGAAACAACTCGAGGACACTGTTCATGAGGTAGCCCACATCCCAGATTGTCTCCCTTAACATTTTGGTGGGAAACTTGTTAAAAACTAGTGACAAACATTCATTTAGCAGTGTAAATGCATCTAAACATGACAAAACCTCAGCGATGTATTTTACAGGTTATTACAGCCTCTATGTAAGTGAAATTAAGCCCAAAGTTATTAATAAGTAATAAAACTCAATATTTTTGTCTCAACTCAATTTTTATGCAAATCTTATTATTTACTGTGTCTATATGATCAAAAGCATTTCTATATATTAATATGAAAAAAAATAAAGAGAAAGAATAAAGAAAAGAAAAAGAGAGTAGAAAATAAAAGAGTGTAAAGCAGAAATAAAAAATGTAAGAGAAAGCTATAAGAAGTATATACAATGGAATATTACTTACTGTTTATATTAATAGAGTTAAAAATAAAACATATTATTTACTATTATTTAGTTCTAATTATTATTAGTTAAAGCATGACAGATTATTTACAAACAAGCATAAGCAGTGTAATCAAGAAAGTATAATTAGGAATAGCATTTGAAGAACATATAAACTTTTTACAATGAATAAATATGTTATTATTCCATTTATCATATTTTCATTACTCTTCTCTCCCTGCCCTCCCCCACCCTTTACCCACTACATAATCTAAATAGAATGTCATTGTTTAATCAAAGAAAAGAAGAAAAGGAGAAGAAAAAGAGAAAAAAATGTATCAAATTACTGACCTTACTTCTCTTTTTCAGAAAGAGAAACAAATTGAATAATAGCTTGTTATTAGTTCCTCAGATATTTTGACTGGTTATGAAACAAAACATTTCTTTGCACACAGAGAATAACTTTGATTAAATCTTTTTCAGAATATTTGTGGTTTTCTGGAAATGCAGGAACTATATTTAAAAAGATTAATAATGAAGTAAAATGATGAGAGAAAAAAAAGAAAAAAAAGATAGAACAAATCATTTGTTTTTTAGTCGCTTCTTCTTCTCTGAAGTCTTCCATGAAGTTTCAGTTGCCTGTCTCTTTAATGAAGGACTAGCCCATTCCATTTCCTCTATTTTATCCAAAATCTTATTTTTTTTGATAAACAGTAAAGCAGAGTCTAAGTCATCAAAAATTTTAGGACCATCAGGAAGGAAGATTTTTAGCTTGGCAGGAAACAGAAGGTATGTTTTAAACTGTGCTTTTTTAAGCAACCTTATTAGTGGCAGAAAAACTTTTCTTTTAGCTATTACCAAGGAAGAATAGTCATTGTCAAAACGCACAGTTGTCTCATTAATCTTAACAGGAGCTTTAGCCCAAGCAGATTTAAGAACCATCTCTTTATCAAAATATGATAGAAATCTAACTATAACTGATCTAGGATAGTTTTTGTTAGAGTTAGTATTAGCTATAGATCTATGTGCTCTTTCGATACCAAAAGAGAATGCTTCTGGTAAGTCTAAAGTTTTAGGGAGCCATGTTGTTAAAAAAGAAGTAATATTGTTACCTTCAATATTTTCTGGCAGTCCAAAAATCCTAATGTTATTGCACCTAGATCTATTTTCCAGGTCATCCAGCTGTGTTTTTAAATGTGTATTTTGTTTCAGCAGAAACTCAATGTTGATTTCCTCTTCTTGGATTCTATTTTCCATGTCATTCACAACTTCTTCTATGCCTGTCATCTGGATCTTCTGTTGTTGCAGGTCTATATGTAACAAGTCTATTTGTTTTGTAGTTTTTTCTATGAAGGTATCTATTTTAGTATCCATTTTATCCATCTTAGCAGTAAGTTGCTGGATTATAGTTATCAGAGACTGAAGTTCTTTCTTGATGCTGGAGTCTTGAGAATTTGTCTTACTGGAACTCATTTCAGACTGATAAACTGACAGGAAAATTTCCAAAGTGATTTCTGACAAGAATATTGTTAAAATTTCCTTTCTTTTTTAGATATAGTTCAAGAACTATATAAAACAAACATATTTAGAAAGAAAATTACTTCAAAAATTAATTTTTTAAGTAATCAATTCCTGTCAGTGTAATGAAATTGGTGGAGCTGAAGAAATCTGCTGCTATCCTATGTTCATCCTTGGCCACGCCGTAAATGATTAGTTCTGATGGAAATGTTTGACTCCTTTGAAAATACTTATGTTCTTTAATAGATGCATACACTCTGCAGATTCACTGACACTATTAGTAACTAAATGACATCAAGTGAACTAGGAGCTGCATTAGAAAACTCATTATGCATAATAGCATCGGACTTATGTTACATAACTAAACCTTTAGTAATTAAACAGAGGGCAGTGAGCTTTTTTTTTTTGTTAATACACATGAGTAATACGTGTATAAGTGTAAAATATAATAGTTATGTTGTAATAAGTGTTTTATATATATAAATCATAAATGTTAAATCATCTGATGTTTCTTGAAAAGTCTTGGAAATGTTGACAATCTTCTTAACCTTCAGCTTCTAATGCTTATACATATTTGATCTAATGTGTATTTCTGGCATATCTACTTATTAGAGGTGCTATTATCATATGTGACATTCATACAGGTTCAGTTATATTGGATACTGTCATTCTGGTGTATATTTCATGGATTCAGCTTTCTTTAGATGCTTTCATAATCCTTTTCTTTTTTTTTATACTATATTCTAAGCAGAGACGGATCATTTGTGTCTTTTGGTGTTGGATAGGTGGTGTATGGATGGTTTAGTTATGTTTTTAACTAAACCAGAAACTTTATGTTTCATGTATGTGCTTGTAAATAGTTTTGGGTTTTTAAAAGTTGTGCTTACTACATATTATGCATCCATGATAAGTAATTTTTCAGTAGATTTCAAGTCAACACGGAAGAAAGATCTTTCAGTAAGTAACAACATACACATTATAGTCAATGGTTTGAACAATAATGTCAAAAGAGCTGGATTGCTTAAATATATCAAAATGCATAAAGCCCAGATTATCTTTTTACAGGAAACTCATCTACTAAAAAAAAAAAAATCTACACAAATACTCATTTAATGGCTCTACCGTTCTGCCTGATTCATGTTTTAAGAATAAGAGAAGGGACACTCTTATTCTAGGCAAAAATACTTATACTATGCCAAGAATTATAGATACAATTTCAGATAAAGATGGGATTCTAAGCATAGTTATTTTGGAAATCAATAGAAAGTATTATACTTTGATTAATACCTACTGGATACTAGGACTAAGTACTAAAAATGTTGACAAATGTCTGGAACTAATTACTTTAAATGCAAAAGGGAAAATGATAGCAACCACTGATTTTTAACTTCCTATTGTCAGGCAATGATACTTCTAAAAATGGTAAAGTAAAACTAACATCTCAAGCCAAGAAGTTAAATGACTTTACAAACTAGATGAACCTTAAAGATATACATGGTCTAAGAGAACATTATTCCTTATTCTATATTCACTATTCATATCGGTTTGGTACACAAACAAACATTGATAAGGTCTTTGTATCAAATAATAAATACTCTAAAATAAGTGATGTATCTATAATGATGTGTCCACTTTCAGACCATAATGCTATAAACTTTACATTAACTACTCATACATATGATTTAAGATTTCTACAGAGAATTCCTGCTTACATACCAAAGTTAAAATATTTTAGGGAATGGATAATGAAAAAAATAGACATGTTTATGGAAACAAATGATAATGGTGAAGTGACTGATATTATACTATGGGACACCTTAAAAGTTTATGTATATGGTAGAATAAAATATTGGTACCTAAAAAAAGGAGAGAGTGGGACAAAGAACTTTTGGACTTACAAAAAACACTGGCAACATAAAAATGGATGCAAAACCAAATAAACTAGCACTTAATGAAGTTACTAATTTAAATCAAAAATGCTTAGAAGTTCTGAATCATAAGGTAGCCATAAGCCTGGAAAAAAATTAAATTACAATCTTATGCTGTAAATCCCAAATATCTAAATAAAATAGCAGTAAGATCCAAAAAAAAAAAAATAATAAACAATCAAAATCTTGTTAATGAGATAAAATATAAAAGTGATGGTTCAGTTAAGAGTTCATCTAACTTAATGGGCATATTAGAAGTGTTCAAAAACTACTATAAAATATAAATAATAACATACTACTTTTGGAGACAGATAATGTAATAAATACTTTTATTTAAGAAAATATAACTACTAAGGTATCAGTACAACAAAATAACATATTAAATAAACAAATAACACTAACATAAGTGAAAGAGCAAATAAAAAATGTAAAAGATAATAAAGTTTCAGGACTGGATGGAATAATTCCTGAACTACATAAGATTTTTCTGAATATATCATAAAGAAAATGATGAGTGCCTTTACTATGGTTAAGCAAAAATGTATAACACCCCCATTTTGGAAATATTCAGTTATATCCCTCATATTAAAACAAGGTAAGAACCCCAAATCTTGTGATTCGTATAGACCAGTTTCATTACTAAACACTGATTATAAAATTTTCATGACAATATTAGCTAATAGGATAAAAAAAATATTGCCTAATCTAATATATATTGATCAGACAGAGTTCATTCTTCATAGAAAAGTCAAGAGTACATTATTAATTTACTATCATTAATAGACATAGCATGCAAATACAAAAAAAAAACAGCCATTATCAGCCTAGACATTGAAAAGGCTTTTGATTCTATTAGTTGGTCTTATCTACAAAGAATCCTGATTGGTTTTGAATTCTCCTCAGATTTTGTCAACTTATTAATGAAAATTTATAGTGGGGCACAAGCTTATGTGAAAATCAGATCATGTCTATCCTCACCATTAGAAATCCTCAAGGGATCTAGACAAGTTTGTCTTTGTCACCACTGTTGTTTGCTCTATCAATGGAACCTTTTGCTACATATATCATAAACAAGCAAAATATAAAAGGCTTTCAAGTTAATGAGGACTATTGTCCTAAGATACAGTTATTTGCTGATGATATGTTGTTAACGTTGGGTGATACTGATGGTTATTTGCATGATGTCATAAATACCTTAAGCACGTCTGAAAGACTTTCAGGGCTTAATTTTAATCATAATAAATCCAAAACATTACTAATTAACAAAAAGATCAACAAAAACCTAAGGGAGAATACCCTGTTTAATTGGGAGAATGGTGTATTAGAATATTTGGGTGTGAGTATAAAGAGTACATGGAAAGAGTCTGTTAAACTAAACTACAATAATTTAAAAACCACCATTAGTGAACTAATCAAAAGATGGAATAAAATGTTCTTCACAATGGAGGACTGGCTCTCTTTAAAATGATAATTTTACAAACAATTTTGTTTTATATACAGTCATTGCTACATACATTTTTATGGTTCCCCTTAAAACCTAGGATTGCACATAAATGGGACATTAGAGCTTGGAACAGTAATAGGATAGCATTTCCTTGCTTATATCTTTATTCCAAATCAGTTATAATTAATATAATATTACATTGGATCACACCTACCTATATATCGGGCTGGAAAATAATACATGAAATTCATATAACCAATGTCAGAACTATAGAAAATCAGTTTAAGGAATAATATGGAATAAGTAGAGTTCATTGGCTTTTATGTGAATTTTGTTTATTTAATAAGACGTTTGGTGGCGCTGCAGTAGCATTGTCGCCTCACAGCAAGACGCTGTCTGGTTCGACTCTCAGCTAGAGCATCTTCTGCTTGGAGACATGCGTGAATGGGCATACCTTTGTTGAAGATTATGCGTTAGGGCAGGCAACTCGGCACGTAAAAATTAACTGCCAATCATTAGCGGACCGGAATTCCGCTGTGGCCACCCCTAACCGGGAAAAGCCGAAAGACACACATACAATAAGACGTTTGAAATATTTAATAGCTTCAAAAGTATAATTGATTGTAATTACAACATTAAACAATTCTTATTTCTTATATTCCCTATAGCATACTCCCCCAATTGCCTAAACTCTTTTAACATCAATGCAATGCAAAAATTAAAGGAAAATAACTTGATATTTTGTCATCAGTTTGTTGAAAATAAGAGTATTAAACCACTAAACTCTCTTTTATGCAATTTTGATAATAGTCAAGACAGTTGGTTGTTTATACACTCGTTATGGCAGTTTATAGAAAACAAAATGAGAGTATCAGTCAACCTAGATACTGAATCTATACCTAGTTTGATCCAGCTTTTTATTAGGTGCCTTGAAAAGACAGATGATCAAAAATTAAGCATCTCACCTATCTATAAGATACTAAGAGAAGACACTCTAAAGTTTGGTTCAGATTTTTGGAATTACTATGTAAAGATTAATGGAGAACAAATAACTGAGGAATCCAAAAAATTGTTATTGAAGTCTACATATGGTACCTCTTCTTCATTATATTTGAGGTTGTATACATGGAAATTTATGAATAGGAGTTTCTATACTCCACATAAAATAAATACTCAAAAACAATGAAAGTAAATGTTGGAAATGTGATGAATTACTAGAGGCCAGCTGGGTTCACATGTTCATTGAATATAGAAATGTTGTTCAGTCCTGAAAAGACTTCAGCTATTTTGTAAATGCTTTATGGTCTGACAACTGTCATATTTCTAACTCATTAATCCTATTCAATGTTCCTATGCCTAATGTAATACCTAAATCTCAGATTCACTTACTCTGGTCAATTCTTGCAATTGCCAAAAAAGTTACTGCTTTAATGTAGAAAAGTAAACAAGATTTGATGTTTAAAGATTTTATTAATTTAGCAAAAGTTGTTTGTAAAAAAGAACTGCAAACCATTTGTTATAGAACTAATAATATTACTCATAAAAAAATAGTATGGCAAAAATTGGAAAATCTTTTGAACAAATACTGATAATGTTTCATGGATAAAATGATTGTTTATCATGGATGAATGTAAATATTGTAAATAGTTTTGTTATTGTTTTATTGTATTTGTTATAAGTACATTTGCGTATGTTTATAATGAAAACAAAATAAAAATGTTTTTGAAAAAAATAAGAAAATTTATGCTTTCTGGAAATCACTGAAGACTGTAGTCATACAAAATGACAGAGATGTAAGCTTCAGACTTCATATCCTTCAGAAAATGCATGCTAATTTGTTTTACTAACATTAAACACACATAAACTATATCTGTATAAAATAAAACCATGGGTAGCTAGTATCCAAACCACTTTATTATTCTCGCTGATGTCTCGGCACTAGCCTTCAAGGAGTAAATCACTTCTAAGACACACCTACCTCTATATACACATTGCTCAAATCCATTAACACTCAATTAATTAATTAAGCAATTTGACTAAATAACATCAAATGAAAAAAAAATGTCAATTGCATTCCAAATTCAGTCCTTTGGGGACTAAAGTATCATATTTTAAAATATAGAGGGACTCCTTAAACAACAATTTATTTTTAATATTCACAATTTCATACAGTTTCTCTGATATAGTATCCTGCAGATTCCCCCACGTATTCTGTTAAAGTGTTCAGCTACTGAACTTTCCTTTTTGCTTTTAGCAATGTTCTTGATGTGTTCCATCAGCCTCACCTTAAAACCCCTTTCCCTCTCCACCACATAAAATTTATTGCATGGACATCTTAGGGCATAAATTGTGCCCTTTGTGTCACATCCATATCGCCCTTTCACACTAAAATTTGCACCATTTATTTTCATAAAACTATTAACTATATATCTGCATGTTTTGCAGAGAATACATGGGGGGATCTGCAGGGCTAAGATTTCCTATATTAGAGAAAGTATATGACATTGAGAATAAAAATGTGAATATTAAAAGTAAATTGTTTAAGGTGCCCCTCTATATTTTAAAATATGACACTTTAGTCCCTAAAGTACTGAATTTGGAATGTGATTGGCATTTTTTTTTCATTTGATGTTATTTAGTCAGACTGTTTAATTAATCAATTGAGTGTTAATAGATTTGAGCAGTGTGTATATATAGGCAACTGTGCCTTAGAAGTGTTTCATTCCTTGAAGGCATAGTGCAGAGATGTCAGAGAGAATAATAAAGTGGTTTGGATACTGGCTATTCATGGTTTTATTTTATATTGGGGTTGGTGGTGTGAAGAGTGTGTAGTTGCTTTGGAAATTCATGGCTAGTGATCCTAATCTCAACCTGCCTCATATCTGCCGAGAATCAGGTATGAACCATACACAGTGGTAGTTGGATATCTTTTTTTATACAGTCTAGTGAGAGGTCCAACCATCATGGTGGGATTGTTTCTGTGGATGGAGAAAAGGCCAGAGTATGGAACAAATGGGAGGAAGACCACAATGGATGATGTTTGAACCCATTTGCTATGGTTGGCCATAGATTTAATGCTTCTCTCACCTCTGAGAACTAGGTACTGTTTGATCGTTTATAGAAGCTGATGTGGAAAGAAATGGCTGTGTTTTTTAATTTGCAAAGTTTACAGAAATATATTGAACTGGATATAACGCAGAGAAGGTTAAGGGCATACAAGGATCCATCTATGCCTTTTGACCTTAGTAATGAAGCAGATAAACAGTTCCCCAAATGGTTGATAGCTGTAGCCCATAGATGTATCAGTGAATGGGTTGCTATATTGTTGGAAAGACAGGTTGAAACAACAAGAACTGAGAGAATAAATTGATTTGTTGTGCTCCAACCTGTCTTCAGGTCCAAATGCAGAGTATTTGGACACGTTTCTTGTGGATATTAATGTGAAACTTAAAACTTATGAAGGGGAGATTATGGCGAGAAAGAAAGATAAACTCATGAGGGATATCCATGATTATGATAATGGTAGGGCCTTTGTGATGATAACCAACCAGAAACAAGCTGGCAATCATGTGAGGTTTGATGAAGGAAGGGGTAATGGCCAGCATTGTTTGAATTTCTTAGTGACAGCATCACAGGATATGTATTCATCCATGGTGGATGAAAATGAGGGAATAAATGATTTCCCCTCCCCTTCCTAGAGCACAACAAGAAAAACAATTTTGGTGGACTTTTCGTGGCAGTCCCAATTATCAACAAGAGACGGCCCAGGGGAGAAACTGCCAACAGGAATTTTCAAATATGCAGCAGATGGAACATCAACCATAGCAGCACCAAAAAAAAGGTAAATGGTGAACTGGTGCCTCTAAATGGTAGTGACTCTTATAAGTTTATCTGGCTACAATTTTAGTGACTGAACTGGCAGTTCTCAAATGCGGTTTAAAATTTGTACCCACGGTAATACCATGACTGCATGAGTTAGTGTGATGTGTATAGATTAGTGAGGAAGCTGCATTTGAAAGGTTATTTTAAGGGTAATATATTTAAGAATGAAAGTATTCTAAGTGTGGATGTCGATGCTGATGTTTCTACTGATGAAAGTTTTTATTCTTGTCAGTCAAATGAAAATATTAATGCTTATTGTTTACTAGATACAAGTTGTGTTGAATATAAAAGTGTGTTCATACCACCATTCAGTCATGAAGGGGTGCAACAATTTTTTACTATGTTAAATTTTGCTGTGGAGGGAGAATTGGTAGATTTTAAGGAACAAAAGAGGGACAAATCTTATAATTTGACCAAACATGAATGGAAATTGTTGTCATTGAGTGAAAGAAGGGACCTAATATTTAAACCTGCAGACAATGGAAACAAGTTAGTAGTGATGCATTATTCCAATTATTTTAATATTTGTAATGAGCACCTAAATGATAGTAATGTATATGAGAGAGTGGAATTTTCTGTATATTTAGCAGCATTAGAATGATATAATGAATTATTAAATAAAGGTGTAAGACTTGGTTATTTTTTGTGTGAGGATGTAAAAAAAAAATTAATGTGGATGGTTGTAAAAGATTTACTGTTTGCCAAAAATAGACAATAATATAACATATCCTCTGGGTCATCCTATGGTTTCAAGGAAGGAATATTTTCTTTATAAAATGTGACAGTTCTTACATTTTTATTTACTACCTAAACTACAAGCTCTGCCCTCATATATCAAAGATATTTTTGATTTTTTACATAAGATTGAGGATGTACAGTGGAAACATAATATGTATTGGGTGACTTTAGATATAAAAAGCATATATACTAGTATTCACCATTTGTTTGGGAAATAGGCCCTTAGATTATTTTAGATAGATGCCCAGTAATAAAGTACACTGTAGAATTAGTGTATTTCTGTCTAATGAATAATTTGTGTTAATTTAATGGGTTGTTGCTCCATCAGAAACAAGGAACAGTGATGGGGCAGCTTTTGTCCCATCTTATGATAACCTAAGTATGGGCTTATTTGAGAAGGAATATGTATATAAATTGAGATTTTTTTCAATAGCATGTAAAAAATACTATAGGTTTATTGATGACCTCATTTTCATGTGTGAAGGTGGGGAGAATGAAGTAAAACAATTTGTGAAGGATTTACAATGCAGCAGGTTCCACTTTGTGTTTAATGGATTAAGATAGGGAAGAAAGTTTCTTTTTTGGATGTGATAGTGGATATCACTGATGGAAATAAGAACAGAACATCTATACATAGGACATTTGAAGGTGGAAATCAGTATTTAAAGGCACAAAGTTGTCATCCACTTCACACACTTCAGGCTTTACCATATGGGGAGTTTATACATCTGTATAGATTATGCAATAATGAGTCAGATTTTTCTGAAGAATTTTTGAAAACTGTCTCTATGTTTAGATCTAGAGGATATAATAATGCATTGCTGGATAAAAGTTGGGAAAGATTTACTAATGAATATATAAATGAGGAACAAAAGCAAAAAATTGGATACAGATATAACTTTTGGAGTTATAACAAGAATGCTAAAGTAGTAGAGATGGTTAAATATTATTGGGTTTTGTAATATCTTTGAAAGATTTTCTCAATGGGTAAATGATGTGCTAACAATATCTTACAAAACAGGAGGAAGTATAAAAACATTTTTGGTGAGGGGTAAATTTGTAACTCCTATATATATATATATATATATATATATATATATATATATGGGTCTAAGTGAAAACGCCGAAAGTTCTAAACGCCGCCGACAAGAACACCAACACCGGAAGATCGACAACGGAGAAGACCGACAGTTGAGAATCCCGACGCTGAGAACACCAACATGTTAAGGTAAGTGTGCGATAGGGACGAACGTTAGGGTCAGGGTGTGGGTAAGGTAAGTGTGTGATAGTGACGGATGTTAGGGTAGGGAGAGGGTCAGGTAAGTGTGTGATAGTGATGGACTTTAGGTTTAGGGGCGGGTTAAGTGAGTTAGGGTTAGGGTGCGGGTAAGGTAATTGTGTGATAGCGACAGACTTAAGGGTTGGGGTGGATTAAGTGAGTTAGGGTTAGGGTGTGGGTAAGGTAAGTGTGCGATAGTGATGGACCTTAGGGTTAGGGTTTGGGTTAAGGTTAGTGCATAGATAGTTATGTATGCAAGGTTTAGTGTAGGTTTGTAAGGTTTTTGGGGTGCTTGTATTGTGTGTGTGTTTTTCAGGAAAGGTATTTGTTTCATTAATTGCCAGGATTGTGGTTTGTCGGGCATGTGAAGTTTTGTGTTTTTGAACTTTAAGTTTCTGTCGGTTTTGTCGTGTTGGTTATTTCATTGTTGGTATTTTGGCTTGTCATGATATCAGGTAGACCCATATACATATATCTATATATATATATATATATATATATATATATATATATATATATGTATAGGCAGATGTGTCTTAGAAGTGTTTTCGTCCTTGAAGGCATAGTGCCAAGAGATCAGAGACAATAATAAAGTGGTTTGGATACTGGCTATTTGTGGTTTTATTTTATAAACTATATCTGTCTTTGATTATGGGCCATTGTCTTTTTTGGCTATTTCCCTAATTTATGCTCCAGGAGCATGAGAAGTATTTACTTTTTATCACAATCAGATGAGTTGCACACAGAAAAGTGGATATAACTGTTGGGTAGAGGTGTGTGTGTGTGTGTGTGTGTGTGTGTGTGTGTGTGTGTGTGTGTGTGTGTGTGTGTGTGTGTGTGTGTGTGTGTGTGGAGGGGGGGTTGTCCATAGAGGAAAGTAACTCACCCTCTTATTTGCTCAGTTTACTCAATCTGGCTTTGCAGAACTAGTGTGCAGTTTGTCTACTAAATTAGAATACTTGGGATACACTTTATGAGGCACAAACTTGAAATATATTATTGCATCCGTAATCATTTTTTTTAAATTTCTTCCACCATTAGATTTATGGCTTGTACATGGTCAACAATGGGGATAAAATTGTTTGGTACCGGGGCTATCTGTGGATGAGAATTACTGACTCTGGCTATTATTCGAGTCAAACAATCATTAATTTGTCTCCATAAGAGTAGTGTGCATTTCTGTAGACAAGTTGGAATACTTTACAATGTGCATTTTTTATCACAATGGGACATTTTAGGCATATGTTTTGTGGTTATAATTGATGGGAATTGGCTTGGAGGGATTATAATGACAACAGCTTGCATTGTCTTAAATCAGGAAGTAGCATCCAAAACAATGTGAGCATTTATGCATATTATAAAAAACATAAAAATAAATACATAAATAATAAATAAAGTGTGTGTGAACAGTTGCACTGATTTTGAAAACAGGCCAGGTGCCAAGGTGCACTTAATCCACCACAGATAACTAGTGCAGATAGCTCTCAACTATCTAGATTTTGCCCCATATTTTTGTTCTATTCCTCATATATATATATATATATATATATATATATATATATATATATATATTGTTTTTTTTTTTTTTTTTTCTGGCAAGTCAATGAAGATTCACTAAATAATGACAGCCATTTGAGTTTCAGACTTCATATCCTTCAGAAAATGAATGGTATCACAAAATCTTTTATTTCAGCAATGTTCTAAGATATAAGTTTATTATTTAAAATCTGTTCCTATTTTGGGGCTTTGTCACCCTATTATTTATAGCTTTGTCCAGATTTTTTGTGCTAAGAGGCTGAGAGGTATTCCAATACATGCTGGATCTGGAACCTTTCTATAAAAAACATCCTTAGTAAAAAGAACATGCATGAGTCCAAAGAGTCATGTTTTGAAGGTCAGAGTTAAGCCTACTCTCAATCTGTGATATCTCAAGGAATAGACATTTAACATTTAATACCTTATGGCTAAAAACTAAGATGAAAAATCCTGTGAGGCTTTGTGAAGTGTTGCTGGATATGCATTTGATTTTGTTTTGCTATTTCTATTGCTGGAACTGTTTTTAATCATTTTAATTGTGACTCTATTATCTTCATCTTTAACAAAAAAGTCTGCTTAGCAACGTGATGGGGCTTGCTTGGAAACTGTAGTAATTAGAGTTGTAAGAGAGAGAGAAAGTCAATGACTGCCATTTTTTTAAGTTTCTGATCACTACTGACTTTCACAGAGCTGTTTTGCTGGTTGTTTCTCTTAATTCTTTTGTTTTATTTAGCATGGCCCAGTGTGCATTTACTGTACTTGGTGTCTGGACCTCAGATGCTGCATCTCAGTGCCCTGGTTTGGAGACCTAGGAATCAGAGAAAAACGCAAGGCAACTGAGTCTTGTGACCATTAAGCCCCAGAAATGGCTTAGATATCTGAAACTTCTGCACTCCTGCATTAGGGATAGAAAATTTAGGATATTTGGATGATGTGTCTCCACAAATACATCTATACCTCAGCCAAATTAAGAAAAATGTTCCCAACAGTCACTGGATACTGTTGGCACTGTGGTTGTCTTGAAGAGGGCAATTGGCTACAAATATTCCTCAAATAACCCATCTTGGTTAATTTCCAAATTTAACCTAGACAGTCATTTCATAAGGTATTTCAAAAAACACTGGATGTTGACCTGCAGTTATATCTCTTAGGTTGGCCTGATGAAGGCATGCTTACAGCCCCCCCGGATGCCCTATTAATTTTAATAATGCTTGTTGCGATAAAAAGCTATATCCAAGAAATGGAAGCAAACACAACCACAAGAACATATTAGCACGCAGCAGATGCTTACAGAAGTGATGACTGCTGAGCTACGATTAAGGGATGGGCACCCTACAACAAAAGTTCAACAGAAGTGGAGCCCCTGGCAGGCATGCATATGTACACTGGAATCTGCACAGAAAACAGGAATGTTTTCTAAATGCATGCAAGTTTAAAGTTAGTTAAGAGGAGAGAAAAATAAGGTTGCCTATAAAACATTAAGGACATTGAACACCCCCACAATAAGTTTGATATACGAATAGAATTGTACAGTAACACATCCTGGGGACAGTTCTAGTAGCCAAGTCCATACAACTCAGATCTCTAGGGAAATTCATACCCATGAGACTACCTCTGTAATGTCTAGAATGCCATCAGCTAATTGCTTTCTAATTCCTGTAAATAGTTATCTGATCCATTTTAAGTAGTTATGTTGTTTATTTGACCATATCAGAAATAGGCAAAGAGGGTCAAACAAAAGAAAAATAATTAAAGGGAAATATAATCACAAGGATTCTGTAAGCCATGAATAGCTGCATAATTTTACAGTAGACAGCAAATTCCTTTAATGTATACTAACTTGTGGGACTGCTTTGAGGTTTTGGTTAGCTATGGCAGCATTTGACCCAAATACAGCTATATTTATTCAGATAATTATGTAATGTTTTGTATATCAAGTTTATGTAAATGCCTGTATATCCTAAAACAGACATAACATTTCTATAATATGTACTAATCGATGAGATAATTCTGGGGCCTTAGTGTTTTATGTCACAGTAGGACTAGGAGCATCTTATTTCATGAGCATAAGCCAAAGTTATCGATGCATATTAAGATACCAGTATAAAGCTCTGTTTATGAAGTTTGTATAAGATGCATGTCATACTGTCCTCTTAGTATGATCAACAAGCCTTCTTCAGACACCAACAGATGAGTCTCTTAGTACTGGAAACCACTGGATAACTTGGTACAGCATCGTTGGAAACCTGTAAGTGTAAGATCTGAGATGAAGTTGCTATATGTAGCAAAACTACACCATTAATTGTGGAAATAAAGCCTATATGGATATTTAAAAAAAGAGTATCTATGCCCACCGCACATACGAACATACATTACCAGCAGACCTTGATCAGTTTTCAATGCATTACCTGCATTAAAGGCTGATATTGCAATTTTGGTCATAACTGAAGTGGTCTATGGCTCTGTGTATTTGGTGCATTATTTGTATTCAAAAATGAATGATGGGATTGCATTTGCAGTTAGAAATAAAGTGCAGTAGTGCTTCAGGTGTGGCATAAACTGTAGGAGTTGTCTGCTACAAATGGAGAAGGCAGTTTCTACACTTTAAAAACAGTGAAGAGTTTTTCCCCCTTAACTTAAAGTTGAGAGGGGCACCAAACTTGGGGATGGCACTAGACTGAAGAACAGCTAACTACACCTTTGAATAGGGATTTAGTGAATTTTACCCGCTCCATACACCCTCTGTCTTCTGGTCAACAGACACAGTGTAATACCAGTAATACCATATTCTACACAGGCATTTGTTTCTGCACATTTGTTGTGCTTCATTAGAAAGTAATGCACTGTTTGGAAGTCACATACTTATGTAAGTCCTCATCCTTATGCACGTAGAACACATACTTTTCTAACCCACATATATTACTCTTGCAGTGAGACTCTGACAAACCCCTACCATTGGGATGGAAATGACCAGTCACTCCCATCCCTTCCTGGTTGGCTCTTCCAACTCCCAGGTTGATAATCAATCTTGGATCATTCTAGACACAATTAGAAAGCCATCTATTTATGCCAATGAGCCACCATATGGATGTCTTACTTGGGCAATTTGTCAAAGACAAAGCAAAGATGCTTGGAGCATTTCCCAATTTAGTTGGTTGAGTGATTATAATAAGGACATTTGGAGCAGGTGGCAGTGGTGCAGAATATTCCAAAACAGCATTCATTTTCATTTCAGAATGTTTAAGTTTAGATCCAAGTTAGACTCCCAGATTTATACCCAGTCAAATCCAAGGTGATGGACTGTCTGTACAACTGATAAGACGTTGAACAGAGTGGCATCAAGTAATCAGCATATTGGATTAAACTGGTAACACCACTGAGCAGAAATGACATTCTCAATAACAGAAAGTAGAAATGAGAAAGCAGAAAACCCTGTAGAGCATGGAGGATGAGACAATTGGCTATGGCAAACTAATAGCATCTAACAAACTCATATCTGCTTTCAGGGTAACTAATAAGTCCCGAAATATTTTCTTCATATGTTCCAAAAACAAAAGGGAAGGTCTTTTTGGCTGACAGCATCAAATGTCCTTAACATGTGAAGGAGCCAAAGCACTAAACAGTATTTATATATATATATATATATATATATATATATATATATATATATATATATATATATATATATATATATATATATATATATATATATACATTTCATTATGTTAAGGAAAACAGTGTTACTTCTATGAATTGACTAGCTGGTGTTATAGAATATCATCAGTCTGTGCATGCCTTAAGGTTTTGTAACATTTTTTGTCCAATTAGGCTAATCAGGACAGATTGAAGATAAGAATGTTCTTATAGGATCTGCTGCAGAAGTTAATACATGCTGTGGAAGCTTTGAGTGCAGTCTGTAATATTATATTCTCAAACAGGACACTCGATTATTCAGTTTATTATGCA
>NC_056751.1:480278239-480385739 GCF_019279795.1 Protopterus annectens | reverse complement strand
TTTCTGTCACTTTTCAAGTTTCTGTCTTTGTATTTGAAATGTTACAGCTGATAAAGCCCTTTAAAAGCAGGTTGTTATTAACACACACTGAAAACATTTCACGTAACAACACTTGACAGCACTTCAAAAGAAGAAACAACAGTCTTTCATGCAATGGCTAATTTCCTCTTTCTGCAACAGAGCAAGTTTCAGTGTCCTTAAGTTGTCATTATTTCCAAGTGGGCCATATTAATGCAGTCAACAAGCATATCATAGTCTCTGTGGGATATGCTTACAATAGATCACAAACCTGTACTGGTTATTAAACCACTAATGTTCAAGTAGCTTTTTGCAGTCATTTCTGATTATTTTTACAATATGCAACTGAAATAACGGGATACTATTTTTCACATAAACACTGACCCATATTCTGTTACTAAGTGTGTAGAAATTAAAATGAAATATACAATAAGATGCGATAAGCAAAGGTTCAGAGAGTACAGGATGTGTCTGCTGAGTTAGTGTTTTGAGGGTCTCTTGAAGAATAGTTGTTTGGACAGACCAGATACACAAATAAAATAAGAGTACACTTAATGCCTTCTACATACATAAAATAATCCAGTAGTCAGAGGATATTGACATCAGCTCCTCGAAACAGATCATTGAGGTTTGTGTTATATTTCTGTGACATATCCTTTATATCTGCTAGCTACAGATGTTGCAATATAAGTGAGGAAAACTGTCCCATACCAGAGATAGAATGTATCATAAATAAACAAAAAAAAAACAAAGAAAGAGATGGAAATGTGTGGGCCGGATTCACGAAGGCTTGCATGGAGTCTAAGAGTAGTGTAAGAATCCATGCAGCATTCGCGATCCAGGAACAGCCCAAAGTCCGTGTAAGAGTCAAGCTAAAACGGCTCTTACACGGAGTGGGCGTGGATAAGCTAATCACCTCACTTGCAGCCGAATAGCATGCAAATGAGGATGATTAGCGATCCAGGAAGCCCAGAACAGCCCGTGTAAGAGCCATTTTAGCTGCAGAAATGTACTCAGTTGACAACTGAGTACGTTTCTGCAAAAATGGCAATGGAGCCATGTCAGCTCCAAATAAAGGGTGCATATGTGTCAGGCAGCATGCCAATGGCCAAATATGTGGCCATTGGCAAGGTAACCTGATGCAAATATATGAAAAATATATATATATTTTTCGGCGATTGCCGATGTTTAAACCCAGCGCAGCCCCGCACAAACGGGCTGCGCTGCATAGAACATAAAAACGAAGATTTTAAACCCACAAATGTGGGTTTTATGCAATACATGGAATGTCAATGCAGGGACCAGCAGACCAAAACCAACATGGCCACCGTGTAGTGGTTGCTAAAGGGGGAAGCTGAGACTAAGAGATGTAACTAAGCATTAGTAGGCAATCTGATGCAAATGAGTGTAAGGATACTGAATTCCACTGTCACATAGCAAATGAGCACATTCTGAGTAGTGTAAGAGTTACATAAGGGGGAGGAACAGAGTAGGAGATAGGTGACATCACAGGGGGGAATGGTAGAAAGAAATGCAGTTCATTGGAGGTTAGAGTTACATGACAGATGTCAGACAGATATCATGGAAAGAGGTGTGCCACTAAGTAAGCATGAGAAAGTCAAGAAATGGAAGGTGTACACTGTTGCCTACACCAAAGTTTCTTGCTGGATGTGTATGCACACGTGTGCGCGCCACGAAGCGCTAGTAAGGCAGTTTGCGCGCGTGTAAGGCAGTGTGCACGCGTGTAAGGCAGACTGAGCATGTGGGAGCGTGTTTGGAGATGTTTAACACCGTTTGCGTGGGCGTGCAAGCAGATTCTGAACTGTGTAAGTATGTGTGCGCGTGTGTAAGCCACTGTGAGCGTGTTTCTGCTGGTTTGCACACGGCTCCTCCCTGAGGAAACAGAAAGGAAAAAGGAAGCAACAGATGTAGTAGGAAGTTAGCAGGGAATACTGCTGGAGCTAGCAGGTGAAAACAATTAGATGCAGGCAATTACACAGGCAAAATAGTAGCCCAGCCCAGCACTTAAAACTCTGCAAACAGCAGTGCAGAATGTTTCTCTCAAGAGACACTGCAAGACAGGAGTTAAGTTATCAGAAGTGAAAACTGAAAAAGCTGAACTCAGAGCAGAAATGTTAGGGGCTGCCATAGCTGTCATAATGAGACATAGGCGACTTGCTGAGGGTGGTGACAATGCAGATGGTGCCAGACAACCCACAGTGAGGAGACGGAGAAGAGTGTACAGGCCCAGGGTCACCTACCACGGGTTACATGAGCTGGAGATAGTAGAGCACTATTAGAGTGGACAGAGACCTCCTGCAGCAAATTGTCGAGCTGTGCAGGCCACGCCTCACACACAGAACCAACAGAGGGGAACCCATCCCAGTGGAAACCAAGGTATGTGTTGGCCTAAGAATACTAGCAACAGGTACCTTCCAGAGACCAACTGGTGATATGATGGGGATATCACAGGCATCAGCCTCCAGGGTACTGCACCAGTTCCTGGATGCCATGTCAGCACGTCGGTGATCATGTATATTTCCCCAATGCCCGTGAGGTATTGGCCAGCAATATGCATCTCTTCCAGCAAATAGCGGAATACCCTGAGGTACTGGGTACAATAGACTGCACGCACATACGCATCAAAGCACCAGCCGGTGAGCGGGGTAGGGCATACATCAACCGCAAGGGCTTCCCCTCCATCAACTGCCAGGTCATGTGTGATGCCCAGGGCATAATAATGAATGTGTGTGCTGGCTGTCCTGGGAGCTACCACGATTCCCACATCTGGCATTTGACGCAGCTGTACCAGACATTTGCCAATGGGGACATCCCGCACGGACACCTAGTGGGGGATGCAGGTTATGCACTGGAGCCGTGGCTGATGACACCCATCAGAAACGCACACACACCTGAACAGGAACGCCATAAAGAGGCACACGCACAAACACATAATGTAATAGAGCGTGTGTTTGGGCTGCTCAAGTCATGGTTCCGGTGTCTGGTCACATCTGGTGGAGCCTTGCAGTACACACCAACTACATGTACCCAAATTGTCATGGTATGTGCTATGCTACATAATATGATCTTGCAAAAACAGCTGCAGCAGGACCAGCATAGGGCCGGGCCAAACAGCCCCCCACCATTGCCAAGGCCATCACTGGCAGAGCATGACTCGGAGGAGGAACAACCTGAGCCTGCCCCAGTAGGCAGAAGGAGGCGTGCCCAGTATGCCCTGGCCTTGGCAAAGAGGCAACGCATAGCACATACACTGGCTCAGTAGGAACCCTGGGAATAATACCCCTCTCTGACTCACTCATATAGTAACAGGGATGCCTAACATGACACAACCTGCTCTCAAACATGTACAGGGAAGTGTAATATGCGCATCCGACAGAGACAACCCTGCAGCACCACCTGAGGCATGAATGCTATGTGTTAAGTAAAGTAACACCATGTACTATATGCACACCTGAGGACCCTGACTAACATCCCACCCTCACCAAGCATCATGCCACAACATGACAATGAGATGATCAAGTGCAACAATTGACTGAAGTATCGCAGTTAGTCAAAGGGGATCCAATGTGTGCCAGTCTGGGATGACATGCTGAGCATGACATGATGCACCACCTGCTAGGACTGGCGTGCACCTATCAGTGCAGGCCGTATGGATACTGGCAAAGGCTGCTGTCACCCACAGTGTGCCCTGAATAGGTAAGGCTCAAAACACAAACCTATCTCCATAGGTATCAGAAGGGATAAGAATAAGATAAGGGATAAGTTGAAACAGCAAGATGCATGCAGTCTAAACTCACCCAGTATGGAGAATGTTGATATCTGCGCTGTAACAGAAAACTGAGGCAAGGCTCACAACAGCACCCTAACACTACCAGGTTACACCTCATACTGTGCTGTACAGCCTCAAAACTTGGAACAAGCTACAAAAGGAGGGTGACTAGCAAGAATTGTCAAGGATAACCACACCCCATGTCGGTACCACAACAAAAGCAGCATGGACTAGCCATGCTCAAGTAACAGTGGCTAAAACTGCCCCCCAGTTTATAGCCTGCTACAGACTACTGTCCCAACACCAGGACTGCATCCGGCCTATGCTGGAATACATGAATATATCAAGTCCTCCAAACCACATTATATTGGGTGACTGCAAATACCCAGACATAGACTGGGAGCATTATACTAGCTCCAACAGTGTAGGACAAAAGTTCATAGAATCCATAAACCAAAAGGCCCAGGAACAATGTACCACTCCCACAAGAGGGGTAAGCATACTGGATGTGATAATCAGCAACATGGGTACTGGATGGCAAGATGAGAAGTGTATTGCTCACTGGTAAAACCAGACCATAGAGTAATCACACTGGATATACAAATCCTGACCACAGTCCCTGGCCAGAAAACCACAGTGGAAAACATGTGTTAAGCAATATTTGCACTCCTCCAAACTGATGTGGAATCCATTAAAGGTCCCGCAGGTGCAAAATATGGGCCACACCTCAGAACCTGTAATACAGCCATTCCATGAACACTGCCAGGAATGCTTGGATTATGCAGTCCTAAATTAAAACAAGACATAATGCCATACACGCAGAAATCTGGCATGGTGGACACCAGCCATAACCAAACCATGCAAGAGAATGAGGAAGCTACTACATGATAGAGCAAACATAAACAATGAAGTAATCACTGATCAGTAGTATGGCAATAAAATCTGTCCACACATACAATCCACTAAGGCCAGCCACAACAAGTGGAATCTGTGAATCCTGAGGCAATGTTACACCCACCCCAAGTACACAGACAACCCCCAACTCCACCCAAGAAATACAAATATATGTGAGAGATGCAACCATCTATCCAAACTGGAGGCTGAGCTCCCTCAACTCAGTACTCCCAAAACAAGTCAGGAGGAGAAGGTAACCACACACACCACAAACACAGTCCCACATAGACCTATCACAACTGCAAACCAAACACATAAACACAGAAAAACATTCCTGGAGGCACAAATTACAAACACAGCATACCAACAGAGGCCTCTAAAGCAGACACCCAATCAAACAACCTCCAAACATAGCACATGCAACACATAGTACACAAAGCTGGTGTGCCAAACAGTCACAGGCCAGAAGGAGAAACAACATGCCTGATACAGTTGTAATAGGTGACTCCATAGTCAGACACACTGCTGTCCTGCACACCAGACTGAACAAGGGAAAGGGTACAGTAAGCTGCCTGTAGGCTGCCACAATATGCCACATAACAGAAGTATGTAGGTCACTCCAAAGCAAGTAGAAATATGATGCAGTCATAGTCCATGCTGGTGTGAATGACCTGAGATGTACCGCCTTAGACTACATGAAAGAGACATAGATGAGCTATCTGATTATGTAGTCCAGGCCGGTATGACACTCACCGTTTGCAGCATCCTACCCTTACCAAGAATAATGCCACAGTACAAACACGGAATGATCAGTCATAGCAAGTGGCACACTTACTGGTGTCATTCCAAGATCCAATGTCTGTCTGCTTGGGATGTCATGCTTGACAAGCCACGCAGCTGTTCTTGGGATGGCCTGCACCTGTTACCCCTGGGCGTCTGAATATTGGATAAGGCCTCTGCCACCTCCATAGAGCCTTTTGTAGGCAAGGCTGAAAAGACTGACCCACCACCCTAGAAAACATAAGTGGGAAGAAACATAAGGGAAATGCTGACCAATGCCAGATGTGTACACCCCAATATGCATGCTCCCGAGGCCATCCCCAGTATGGAGAACATTGATGTCTGTGCAGTGACAGAAACCTGCTGCAAGCCTCCTGACAGCACACCAGCACTACCAGGTTATACCACATATCATGTGTCATGGCCCCAAAACCTGGAACAAAACATAAAAGGAGGGTGAGTATCCATAGTCAGCACAGACACCCATACGTCCAGGTAACTGACAATGCACAAGGCATTGGAGTTCACCCATGTGCAACTAACTGTAGGCAAGACTGCTGTACAGTCTGTAGCATGCTACAGACCGCACTCTCACACACAATAACCCCACCCAGCCGTCCTGAAGACACTGGACAGTATGAATGTCCCACCAAATACCAAACAAGGTACCACAAATTACCACATAGGTGGTAAACCATTATGTATGGAAGGAGTAACCAGGGACCTAGGGACACAAGTGGACAGTAACCTGTTATGTGACACCCACATTGCCAATGTGGCTAGGAAGACTGTCTACATTTGACACCGTATCAGGAAAGGATTCACATCTACGTCAACAGAGGTCATTGTGCCCCTATACTTTTCTCTAATCACACCCATAATCTAGTACAATGCCTCATATGGGATGTACCTTACCTGACACCTGCAGCAGTTAGAAAGACCTCAAAGGTACCTCACCAAGAGGATAAAGGGTCTCAAATATATGTCATATGCTGCCTGGCTGTAGACACCCCAGCTTAATGCAGTCACATACTGCCTACACAGAGGCATTGCATGCCTGTTGTAGGAGGCCATGCCCAACACAGGAGTAATGGACATGCTCCACCCCAGAAAACTCAAATCCATCGGAGCTGTGAGAGTGAGAGATGTCAACCTCAACAAATAATGAAATAGGATGTGCTGGTGGGATAGATACATAATCCAGAGGCTCCCCACATCCTGGACCAGAATCCTACTCCATGTTAGGCAGAGCCCCTCACTGACACTCTTCAACAGGAATCTTGCCAAGTGGATGGATGATTGTAAAGTTACACTGGGGGTCTTCACTGTGTCATGTCCAGACAGAGGCACAGCAAAGCAAATCATAAATGGCCATAATATTCACATAGCAAGGGGTGGCAAAAGCCACACACACTCTGGCTAGGCTAACAAATGCCCTAGGGTGGATAGCCTAGTATGAACCTATGAACCTATGAAGATACAAATTGTACAGGACACTAAGGATAATCCCAAGGCTTTCACAACTGATGGTAGGAACCATGTTGGGAATTCACAGATATGCCCTGAATCACACAAATATCACAAACACACACACATATTGCCAACATACATCCTGACAGGTGCAGTGCAAACCCCGAATGCAGAATATCTATCCCAGCAGACTGCTGGCCCCCTGACATTGCAGATGCTGAGGTAACAGCCAACATCTACAAAGCAAAACACACAGCAGCAATGGTATGAGATGGTGTCCTGGGCTTAGTGCAACATGGACTCCAAGATGAATGGAATGCCAAACCACACTACTGCTGAATGTTAGCCTTACCACAGAATATGTACCCAAAGAGCAGTGTACAACAACAGTGGTCCTTCTCAACAAAGGTGTTGCCTGAATGGATACTGAAAACTACTACCCCAGAATCCTGAGAAGCTCGGTTTGCACAGCTATGGAAAGGATCAGCATGTACCACAGACATAAAGATATTGGGGACCTACTGACACCGGACCCAACCCAGTGTGGCTTTCTTAAGTGCAGATCCTGCCCCTAAACATGTTTGACTCAATTGAAACAGTCATTAAGGTCATTGATGAGGGCAATGTGGTCCACACAGTGTAGCTGGACCTTGCAAAGGCTTCTATACAATACCCTACGTGTTCATTATAGATAGGCTCACCAGCTTAAATATAAACCCACATGTCAGTAGAGGGGTTGCAAACCAGACCAAGGACAGAACAGACATGGTCAGACATGCTGCAGCCATGTCAGACTACAAACCAGATATAACTGGCATCCCACAAGGCTTTGTCCTGGGATCTCCATCGTCTGGTATATATGTCCCATAGGTACAGGCAAACATGGAAGGACTGCGTCCGAACATGTTTGCAGAGGACTACAAACTGCCCACCACATATGATCCACCAGCTGACACAAGCATCCCACAAAAGGGCCACATAGAAACAGACAACTGGTGCCATAGCCATGTCAGCAAGCTAATTGCAGAAACGTGTATAGTTAACCCCCGTGGATATACAGTAAGTGCCCACCAATTACCACATAGGTGTTAACCCATTATGTAGTTAACATGTAATGAGAGACCTGGGGACACAAGGTGATAGATATCCTGCATTGGACAAACATGTGCTGTAGTGTTTACAGAAACATACCATATACCCACCTAATCATGAAGGCTGTCAGATCTAGATAAGGGGAGGTCATTGTGGCTCTGCAGTCATCCTTCATCAGTGGTACAATTGACTACAATAGCCCATGTGGGATGTACCTCAGCAGACACCTCCATCAACCGTAAAGTCCCCAACAGTACCTCATCAGGAGTATCAAAGAGCTTGCACAGATGCCATGTGTTGCCTGTGTTGCTGGCATCAATAAACATGCTGCACCTTGTACAATCTGAATGGCAGTGAGCTATGCACATGAGAGACCTGAACCCCAGCACTGACTTACATAGGACAAGCTGTACTGCGTGATCCATAACACAGAAGCCACCGCGACCCATGAGTGAACCCCCAGTACAGGCTACCCATAGAGTCACTTATCAATCTTCCTCAATAGGAATCCTGATGAGTGGATGGGAGATGGTAGATTTATCCTGGGTATCACTGTCATGTCACAGGTAGACAGAGGCACAGTATACTAACCATGACATATGTCATGGCAAACTCCACTTACAATGTGTGTTGAAGGACAAACACACTCCAACTAGCATTAGACATGGACTAGGGCACATCGCTAGTGTTTGCAAATGTACACCTATGTTGTGGAATACACTACCAATGTTGGACAAGCCTGGTTTAAGTAGTTCATATCTGAACAGAATGCAACATGGTCAGATGTACACAACTGGCCCCTAACCAGGCTGTTGTGCCCACTATCAAAATGTAAAGCAGTGATAGCAGTAAAGCCCAGGATACTGTCCACCACAGTCAAAGTACTACTAGTACACTATACAGTACTACAGTGTTAGGTCAGTGTGAAAAGATGTTGACAACTGTATGCAAAGTATCCCATGCAAACACTGCAGGCACAGTATAATCCTGTTGTGTTCACACACAAAGCAGTTGTACAGTAACTACACAACATGACACACAACACACAACCATAAACGGGTGATATTTGTTGAAGTTCACACTCATCCACAAATGTGGTGGGCTGCAGAGTCCAACATATGGAATGCTCACACTGGGCATGCTCACACACTTTGATAAATGAGACATATGTCAGACAACATGCCATGGGAAGGCTGAACTGGGCATGCTCACACACTTAGGCCAAATCTCGGTTTAGCAGTTGGACACACATATCTGGTATTTTTATGTGTTATTCCAGGAACCAACCACATTACAGCAGTCTGCCCAGTGCACACAGGTAAATGACTACAGAGACATACGTGATATAGTGGATCCCTCCCATATGCAAACATCTTCCACAGATGCACAAGTTGTTCATACAAACAGGGAATGCTATGGCAATAAAGATGTGCAAACAGTCTATCAGCAACAAATAATGTGCATTTGGCAATTAAACATATGGGTGTAGAGGTCAACACTAGGCTGTTTGCCCTAGGGAATGACAGCTTAGCCAGAGTGTGCTTGGTGTCTGCCTCCCCACAGGATGCACATTCCCCTTTCTAAACACAGATGATGTCAGCACCCTATAAGTACAGCAGGAGAAAAACAACTTTCCAGTAATGTGAATAGCGCGCTCTGCTAATGCGTCCGTTTTCAAGTGTCATAACATAGTTAGGTAGAGGTTTCAAATCCTGCAAATGCTCAGTGTGTGTGTAAGTGGGGTTGGTGTGTGTGTAAGTCTGTGGGAGAGAAATGTCCCTTTTGGCAACTAGGAAAACACACTACAGGATGCACATTCCCTTTCTAAACACCGATGATGTCAGCACCCTATAAGTACAGCAGGAGAAAAGAAACCTCCTAGTAATGCGAATAGCACGCTCTGCTAATGTGTCCGTTTCAAGTGTCATAACATAGTTAGGTAGGGGTTTGAATCCTGCAAATGGCAAGATCCTCTGAGAGGGGTTAGTGTGCGTGAGGGAAATGTCCCTTTTGGCAACTAGGAAAACACACTACAGGATGCACATTCCCTTTCTAAACACCGATGATGTCAGCACCCTATAAGTACAGCAGGAGAAAAGAAACCTCCCAGTAATGCGAATAGCGCGCTCCGCTAATGCGTCCATCTCAAGTGTCATAACATAGTTAGGTAGGGGTTTGAATCCTGCAAATGGCAAGTGTGTGTGTTTGTCTGAGGGAGGTTGGTGTGTGTGAGGAAAATGTCCCTTTTGGCAACTAGGAAAACACACTACAGGATGCACATTCCCTTTCTAAACACTGATGATATCAGCACCCTATAAGTACAGCAGGAGAAACCAAACCTCTCAGTAATGCGAATAGCATGCTCCGCTAATGCGTCCATCTCAAGTGTCATAATATAGTTAGGTAGGGATTTGAATTATGCGAATGGCAAGTGTGTGTGTTTGGCTGAGGGGGGTTAGTGTGTGTGAAGGAAATGTCCCTTTTGGCAACTAGGTGAACAGACTACAGGATGCTCATTCCCCTTTCTAAACACTGATGATGTCAGCACTCTATAAGTATAGCAGGAGAAGAGTAAACTCCCAGTAATGCAAACAGCGTGCTCTGCTAGTGCATCCGTCTCAAGTGTCATAACATAGTCAGATAGGGGTTTGAATCCTGCAATTGGCAAGTGTGTGTTTTTGGCTGAGGGGGGTTAGTGTGTGTGAGGACAATGTCCCTTTTGGCAACTAGGTGAACAGACTACAGGATGCTCATTCCCCTTTCTAAACACTGATGATATCAGCACTCTATAAGTACAGCAGGAGAAGGGAAAAACTCCCAGGAATGCGAATAGCGTGCTCTGCTAATGCGTCCGTCTCAAGTGTCATAGCATAGTTAGATAGGGGCTTGAATACTGCCAATGGCAAGTGTGTGTGTCTGTCTGAGGGGGGTTAGTGTGTGTGAGGGAAATGTCCCTTTTGGCAACTAGGTGAACAGACTACAGGATGCACATTCCCCTTTCTAAACACTGATGATGTCAGCACTCTATAAGTATAGCAGGAGAAGGAAAAACTCCCAGTAATGTGAATAGCGTGCTCTGCTAATGCATCCGTCTCAAGTGTCATAACATAGTCAGATAGGGGTTTGAATCCTGCAATTGGCAAGTGTGTGTTTTTGGCTGAGGGGGGTTAGTGTGTGTGAGGACAATGTCCCTTTTGGCAACTAGGTGAACAGACTACAGGATGCAAATTCCCCTTTCTAAACACTGTTCAGCAGAAGGCCATGGCTCTGGCACAAGTTGTCTGTTGCTATGATGCCCCTTTGGAAGATGCTTGTGTCAGCTGGAGAGTCGATTATGGTGGCCAGTTTGCAGTCATCTGCATATTTGGACAGCCACAGTCCGTCCGTGTTGGCCTGTACCTCCAATAAATATATACCAAACAAGAGAGGTCCCAGGACTGAGCCTTGTGGGACACAACTCGTAACTGGTGTGGGTCTGGCATGGCTCCAGCAATGCTAACCATGTGGGTTCTGTCCTTGAGCCACTGTGCAATCCATCTAGTGACATAGGGGCTTATATTTAAGCTGGTGAGCTTCTCTAGAATGCCCAAGTGGGGTATTGTTGTGAAGGCTTTTGCAAGGTCCAGGTAGGCTGTGTGAACCACCTTTCCCTCGTCAATGGCCTTGGTGACTGTTTCAAAGAAATCAACCGGGTTAAACCTGGTAGTGCTGGTGTGCTCTCAGTAGCCCTGAACCAGGCATCTGTTACTGCACAGATATCAATGTTTTCCATGCCAAGGAGTGTTTTATGTGCATGCATCTGGAGGTTTAGACTTCTGGCGTTGGGTAGCATTGCTCTTAGTTTCTTATCCCTTGTGATACCTATGAAGGTGGGTTTGTCATTTGAGCCCTGCCTAACAAAGGCACTATGGGGGTAGCAAGAGCCTTTGCCAATATCTGAAAGCCCAGGGGTGACAGGTGCAGGCCGTCCCTAGCAAAGCAGGTAGTTCAACAGAAGATGAATGTGTGAAGGTGTAGTGCCTGTGATTAATTAGCAGTAGCATATATGACTGCTCATGTGGACACATGCCAGGTAAGTCATATGCACTGTGTCACAGGCAATGTACATGTGAACAGGACAAACAGTGACATCCTGTCAAGTGGGACATGGACATACATATAGTAGGCTATGCAGATGGCACTAGGAGTCCACAGAAGCTCTATAACTATGCATTGCAGGTGTAATCAGTATTCCAGGGTAATTGCAAGCAAACATGCATGCAAACAAAGCTACAGTAAACAGGGCTGCATGTAGTCCATTGTGCAACAAACAAGCTGTACCAGTTCCAGTAGGTAACACTGCAAATATGCAGGCACTATGCACATGTACATGGAAATACACGGGTCAGATGGCTAGGGTCCAGTCTCAGTGCACACAAGTGTACAGACCATGTACTGGCAGGATGTACAATAACTGGATAGAAACCCATGTGCTCATACCTGCAGTAATACACATGTCAAATAACAGACACTGAGCCTTCACTCAGTGGTTCCATACTTAGTAGGATGTATGCTCCCTGGCCTGCCACCACAGTATCCCTGACATATATGGGGACTCTCCCTCCTGTGACAGTTAGTTATGTGTGTTGGGGCTGTCTAGCATGGTATGAGATGTGAGCATGCAGTGCTAGGGTGCTCCTGTGTGTCCTGTACCAGTCGTGTAGTACTGCACACATATCAACATCCTCAAACATCTGCATTGCAGAGTCTAGTGTGGGCAATATGCCACTTGTAATTTACATGTCCATCATTGTGTATTACTACATTCATTACCCTATCCCCTGTGCTACCTATGTATGTAGCTTTCTGTTGACATCATTACCACCAGTATGCCAACATGTGCAGATGATACACTATGGTACTTACCATGGGTGTAGACAACAGGACATGACAATCACACACTTACTGCATCAGGCATGCTGTGATATACCCACAATTAATTCAGCACACAGTACTGTTAACAACATAATACTATTACTACACATCTATGTGGTCACCCTGTGCATCAGCAACATGTTATCCTGTACCTGCACAGTTGTTACAGATTGCAGGAGGTGGCACAGTTTCATCATATGCACAGGGTGTGAACTTGGTATGCCTGAGTCAGCCACCGATACCACCAATTGACATGTATGTGTATGTGTGTTGGTGAGGGATAGCAGTAGAAGGTGGGGCAATGTTGATGCAGTGTGTGCGTGTATGTGGTAGCCCTAAGTGTTGTCAATTTGCATGTGTGTATGGATGCACACAGTTCCACCTCATGGCTGCCATATACTGGTGTTTGTGGAAAGCCACAGACTGTACCTGCCAGGTCATACAGATCAGTGTCTCTGGCCACGGACATGGTACCTGTGCCTTGCAGGGGTGCTATGGACCATATCCGGTACCAACCCAGACTGGGTACTGTCATCAGAAGCAGGTGTTCGTTGACTGGACACAGATCCCTGTCAGGCCTGGCCAGAGCCACGTGCACGTGGTCTCCTGGGGCGGTCTGATGACAGCTGCTGCTGGCACTATGGGGGCGGCCGCGGCCCTGTTGTTGTCCGCGACGACTGCCAGCTGCTGCTGTTGCTGGCATACGGCCACGTCGACACCTCAACCGCCCACCATCGCCCTGGCTCATGGAGATGTAGTTGTGGAACCGGTCTAATATGTCCCCACAACGTCTGTCTATGACATCGGTGAAATCACGGATGGCAGCCGCAATGTCACGCATACTGTCAGTCATGGCTGTGCGACATGCTGTCAGCTCCCTCAGACCCTGTCTGGTGTACCGTTCCATACGTGACTGTGCCAGCATGACAGTCCGAAACATAGCTGAGGTTGTAAGACCTTTGTGGGCACATCTGACAGGGGCAGTATGCCCACAGATGCTCCCACGAGAACCCCTGGACATCTGTCTGTGTGGTACCATCTCTGGGCCATGCCCATGGCTGCTGTGTGCAGAGGCATGTGCCACAGATACCACATTACCCTGGTCAATGCCCACTGTATGCTGTCCATCACCTAGGGACATTGGTGACAAAGGGTGTATTGGCAGGATAACTGTGCACATTGATGGGGTCGACAGCTGTGTACTGTCAATCGGCTGACCAATGGCGGACCCTGGCATACCTTCCTGTGCCATTACACAGATGTCATCATTATCAGTACCTATGGCACCTGACTCAGGTTCCCTGCTACATGACACCAGAGCAGCAACAGAACCTGTGGGAGGGAAACAGGAAACACAGTTTACAATGTCTACACATTACCAGCGATGCACACATGCACAGGTGCACACATGCACACATGCACAGGTGCACACATGCACAGGTGCACACATGCACACATGCACAGGTGCACACATGCACACATGCACAGGTGCACACATGCACACATGCATGGGTGCACACATGCACAGGTGCACACATGCACAGGTGCACACATGCACACATGCACAGGTGCACACATGCACAGGTGCACACATGCACACATGCACACATGCACATGCACAGGTGCACACATGCACACATGCACAGGTGCACACATGCACACATGCACACATGCACAGGTGCACACATGCACAGGTGCACACATGCACACATGCACAGGTGCACACATGCACACATGCACACATGCACACATGCACAGGTGCACACATGCACAGGTGCACACATGCACACATGCACACATGCACAGGTGCACACATGCACAGGTGCACACATGCACACATGCACACATGCACAGGTGCACACATGCACACATGCACAGGTGCACACATGCACATGCACACATGCACACATGCACACATGCACACATGCACACATGCACACATGCACACATGCACATGTGCACACGTGCACACATGCACACATGCACACACGCACACGTGCACAGGTGCACACATGCACACATGCACACGTGCACAGGTGCACACATGCACACTTGCACACATGCACACATGCACAGGTGCACACATGCACACATGCACAGGTGCACACATGCACATGCACACATGCACATGCACAGGTGCACACATGCACACATGCACAGGTGCACACATGCACACATGCACAGGTGCACACATGCACAGGTGCACACATGCACACATGCACAGGTGCACAAATGCACACATGCACACATGCACAGGTGCACACATGCACACATGCACACATGCACAGGTGCACACATGCACAGGTGCACACATGCACACATGCACACGTGCGCCCATGCACACATGCACACATGCACACATGCACATGTGCACAGGTGCACACATGCACACATGCACACAGTTTCACACAATTGTACAGTTCTCAGTATGCGTGATATCAACACACGGACACAGACACACCTACACGCATACAAAGAGCACTACTAAGTGAGCCAAATAGTACTATTACTATCGACACTATTACAGGAATTGTTAATACACACTCACCAGCATGGATAGGCTGCATTGCTGTTATACCAGAGGGTCCTGCAGATGTGAAGAAACTAATGTCAGTGGGCACAACTGTGCCATTGTTACTGAGTATGATACAGTTCAGTAGTACAACAGTCGCCTTTCACAGGTCAGCAGCTAATATTGAGGATATCACACTTGCACATTAAATACTATGGTGACAGCTACAAACCAAGGACACACCTCACACATGCATTAACTACCAGTGTACACAACAGTCAACTATACATATGGCATATTACCTGCACGTTCACTGTCTTGCTGCTGTGTGGCTCCAGCCTCCATCATAATGCATGCCTGCTGCTGTTGTTGTTGCTGGCGGACTGGATCCACTACACTCATGAGTAGTCCCTCCAGTCTGGTGAGTGGGGGATGTGTAGCCACCCCACCACCTGTGGCGACCTGTTGCCTGTGGATATCCGACGCACGCTGACGGACATGTCTGATTAAATCACTGCAGTGATGTTGTACCTGCTCATGTGTCCTATTATGCATGCCTATGTCATTTACCCGACGGACAAGGTCTTGCCACAGTGCAGCCCTCTCCTGCTGATTCTGGCTGGTGCGGGAAAAGAGTATTGCATAATCACGCACCAGGCTCTGGTGTATCTCCTCATCCTCAGCTGTGGAGTAGGTGGGATTCCGCAGGTCGGCCATGTACCTGAGAAAGAAAATAACCTGGTATCAGCAATATATGTCAGCAGAATTTGGCACACATACTACACATGCTACTCGACTGTTATGATACAACATATCTCACATATGTAGCATCTGTCTGTCGATTGGTGGATACACATGTAGATGGACAGGTATCAGTGCTCAGCCAGCAACCGTGCAACAGTACCTGGCAGACTCCATACGACATACTACCAAACCCCAGCAGTCAGAACACTGATTCAGGTCAAGAGCACCTCTTCACTCTGGGGGTTTGTATCTAGGTACTGTATGGCCTACATCGTCAACTACTGTGAGCTGACCACACACTGATTGCTCTGGATATACAAATCCCACCTCCACCACCAGCACAAACGACTATAGTGCATAACATTACAGATACAAACTTTACACTTTGTAACAGTGATATGGCATCCTTTCAGCCCACTGGGCCAGTGGCAGATACAACCCACAATGCTGACCCCTACACAATTGCTTTCTACAGACATCTCCGAGAATGCATGGATCATGCAATCCCATATATGACCAAGACACTCTCCACAAAGGGACAGCAGCCTGTCTGGTGGACCCCAGCCATAGACAGATTGTATTACAGAAGATGGAAGCTACTGCAAGACAGAGCATAATTCACTAAAGGGAGGGCATGTCTGAGCAGCATACATATACACATATATATATTGATGTACATATATTGCTATAGATGTGGAGGGGGGCACAGAGGGGGTGTGAGTGACAGAGGGGGTGGGACAGGCTGTGTTGCAGGTCATCATATACAGTCATACCTGTAGGTAGTCAGATCAGTCTGTCTATGTATATGTATCTACATATATCTATATCTGTATGTGTGCATTACATAGATATGTTTGTACAATATTCTATCTACATCTGTCTATGTATTCCTACATCTCTCTCTCTATGTATGTATACATATCTGCATATCATATATATATATATATATATATATATATATATATATATATATATATATATATATATATATATATACATATATATATATATATATATACACATACATATGTTGACATACATACGTATCCATATGTTAGACAGGTATATCAACATATTTGTCTACCATACTGTATACACACACTAACATACTGCTAAACATACATAACTGTGTAACCTACTTTGTACATGGCACTACAACCTACAATCAAACAACATTGATATGTGCACATAGATGCTCTCACATACAAATGTATGTACAGCCTTCACTGATAGTTGCTGTATGTCCCCTGCCCTTTACACATCTTCATATACATATGGATACAGACCAATGACACATATGGAGGGTTCACAGTATGTAGACCTTTATAGTATTACTTTACATTACCTGTGTTTGTCACAGCTGCTTGTGTTGCTGTCTGGTTCTCTGTCCTGCTGCTCCACTTCCCAGTTGTCAGCTTTCAGGTAGCTGTTGCTGAACAATTTGTTTCTGTCTGCTTAATTGCAGTTTTCTCTGTCTCTGTCTCTGTCTCTGTCTCTCTCTCTCTCTCTCTCTGTCTCTCACGTCCTTCTCAGGGTGCAATGAAAGTATTGCATGCGTGGACATGGAGTACAGCATACATTTGTAGGTATCTGCATATGCCCATGTGATGGCCTCTGCACCAATTGTTAGCCAGCATTTGCTAATTGCATGCAGCCAGTTGTGTGCTGATTGCAGTTCTCACTGTGATTTCAGAACAGTGCTATAAAAAGGTATGTGAGATAGGCGTAGCCCTTTCAGATTTTAAGGGCAGGGACCATGCTGTTATGCTGTGGACAATGTTCTGTGAGTGTAAAGGTTGGTATCTCTCTCATATTTCCAGGTGTGTTGTAGATTAACATTCCTCCATTCATTTATCCAGTTTCCTGTACTAACTGTGTATGTACACTGACACCTACAACTACTACTACTGTTAATGTGTGTGTGTGCTTTCCTTTCACTTTTGCTTGCACTCTGTTGCTAAGGCTTCAATAGTTGCCCTTTACAGTCACTACTTGTATGCCTGCTAGGTGTCTTGACTGTAGTGTGCTGCTGTAGCTTTCCTATTTTCCATGTACATTCACACCTTTGAATGCTTGCTATATCTGCTAGGGTGTTACAGCATGCAGTGTGGTCTGGCCATGGTGTGGGCCTTGACATCTATTAGGGTATTTGAGTATGTTGCTGAGCAGGCTCCAGAGACTTTCAGGTTCATCTGTTATGTGCCTCATGGAATGGTACATATCAGTGGGGTACACCCATTAAAATGTCTGTTATGCTGCAGTTGTGACTGTGGGTTAGCATGGGCATATGTATTACTACACTTTTTCTGCCATGCAAGTGGTGAATACTTTCCGGACTCCATAGTTACCATTGCATGTGTTACACCTTTCTGCCTACTGTTTGTACATTTCACATGGGGTCTGTGGGGCATCCCTGTAAGTCATTCACTGTTGCTATGTCTAGGCTCTTAACTATTCAAATATGGTGGTGTTGGACCCGTCATGTGTACAGATATTTGCAGGTTGTCCACATTTCTGCCTCATATTTTGGTCAATATCTCATGCACACCTTTTTCTGGCAAGTCACTCTGTGCTCAAGTCAGAATATGGTGACAAACATTCAAGTTCCAGACTGCATACCCTTCCAAACATCCCACAAAGTGCAGACCCTGTTACTTTCTGAACTGTCTGCGTTTGTTGGAACATTATTTGTACTGTGTCCCTGGTTTTAGGCCTTTGCTCCACATATTTTATTACTTGGTCCAGATGTGTTCCTGTAAGAGGTTGTGGGGTATGGGCAGTGCTTATCCTGCTGTGAGTATGTGTGTGTCTTGCAAGGTGCTATAGTGACATTATTACCTACTAGCTTCCAACTAGCATGGCTGTTTCTGTTCACACACTACTATTATGGAAATCCACTAGTTTTGATAGTAATTCTAAATGTCATGCTTTGTGTACTACACATCTATATTCCCTTTACATTCATTCCTACTATTACATGATATATTTACTTTAGCACAATGTTCTTGTATAAGAGTCATGGCTTAGAGGTAAGTCATGCAGACTACAGTTGCCAAGGTCCTGGGTTCGGGACTCACAGTGGGATTTTATTTTGCTTTTGAACTGAGTACAGGACCTGTCAATCAAAGTGACTAAGGCACTTTTAAGCAGTTGTAACCGGGTTAGCGCTAGTTTGCGCAGAGCTCACGCATGCGCACTGGCGGTTAGCTCACAACACAAGCGCACACCCGATTACAACCACTTAAACGTGCTATTTTCCTTGAAAGAAAAGAAAAATGGGGAGACAGGAAAGTGGTGAAAAAGGGGTCACAAAGAGGGTAAGACAGTAGGGAAACAAGCTTGGGATGTGCAGGAGGGATGTAGGTAAGGCCCATAGCTGCCCATTTCTTCATCAGCAACAGCTGTGAATATGTATGTAATTTGGTGTGACATTTGAAACCTTCCACCCCTGAGAGAGGTGTCAGGACAACAATAATACTTGTTGTACAGCCAATTGGAATTGATAGGTTCCATGTCCAGTAGACATGTGTGCGGAATGGGCAGCTATGTATGGGGCGTATTTTTTTTGTGGGTACAGAGTGCCCTTTTTTTTTTTTTTTTTCAGGTGAGAGTGGTATGTCAGGTGAAGGTAGTCAGTTCAGCTGGGGAGGTAGGTTGGGTAGGTAAACAGACAAGACAAACAAGTCGCATACAGGGGCGGTATATGACATGTGTGGGGGGGTTACACAATTGACGGGGACGGAGGTTTGGATATCCAGAGCCCACAGATGGCAACAGTGGAACTGATATCCCCACCCATAGGCAGTTGCCACTGTTCCTTCACTGCCCAGGACGGGGCTGTGCTGGGGGCTGTGTAGGCGGGGCAACAGGCATGCCCGTTAGTTGCGCCACCCGTGCCTCGAGCTAGCATAGGGGCTCAAGGACAGCGTCCCGAATCTCCCTACGCACCACAGTCCGGACGCTACGGAGGGTGAGTGGTGGATCTCCTCCGGCCACACTTGCAGAGGGGGCGAGCCCCATCCCCTGCAGCGCTTCCACCCACAGGTGGCACAGGGCCACCGGAGGAGGGTCCGGACTCGGCACTAGTGCCAGGTGCACTCACCAGCTGAGGTGGGAGAGGTGGGTCCGCTGGAACCCGCCTTCCCTGTCGTACTATGTTTTGCATTATGTCATGACAGTTTGGGTTAGTGACATATAATACCATTCACAATTAGTTGTAACAGCATGCATTAGTATTCCCATTAACCAAACACCCAGATATTCACACCATTGAACAGCGTGCATAACACATGCATAATTTGAACAGAAATACACAGTCCAACAACATGCAGGGTTAATTGATGGCAACAGGCCATCAGGTGTGGATGTATGAACAGGGCAGATGCATCAACAGACATGCAAATATATATGACCCAACAGGACAAACGTGCAGGGGTGTTAATTGTGATTGCACATACCATTTTCACGTGGAATGGGTTATATGTAGTTATAGGGTGGGGTGAAGAAAGTAATATTAACACCTTCAAATAACAATACATATGCTGTACATTTCTAATAGCTACGGTTATATACACACTACTGTTCTAACTACAGTTTCCTATATGATAACTATTTCAACTTGGTGATAGGACTGTTAATGCAACATCAATATACATTTTATGATTCTTCATACACATTCATATCTAGCTTTGTTCAGCTACATCAGGGCTACATTTGCTTTATATAGCTGTAGACAAGTGTGGATGTTTGGTATATCAGACAAACATCCTATCTGCATATTGCAGACTGAGAGCAACATATCCTGATTTTGGGATACACATTCTAGATGCAGCAACACTTTGAACAGATTTTGCTGTTTGGTTTTGAATCTCACATGCATTTCATTCTGTCTTGACTGCAGTATACTTTATTCAGGGGTTATTACTACTGTATTGCTGGATTCATGGCACTTTCTCACACTCTCTCACTTGCTTTCATTTTACTATTCAGGATTCTAGGCTTTATTGACATGTTTTAACAGTAGTTATTACAATCCTTTCCAGCAGTCTCACCTCTGTCATGTTTCAGTATTTCCACAGGGATATATTTCACACATGTGATTTCATCATATTCTGCAGCTATACTTTTCAGCCTGCTGCAGGTTGTGTACTATTTTCTTACAGGCAGGGCATTTTTATTTCAGGATATATGTCAGACAGTTTCATGTTTAGGTTAAACTTACAGGCTGAAAACTCTTGTAATCAAGCAATACTTGCATACACTTTCACACTGTTACTTGCAGATTTTATTCCTTACTGACTACACTGCACTCTTTTGCTGACTGTCATACTTTTATATTTCTTTACAGTTACTGGTAGTGGATTACTGACCTGCCTGGTGGCGCAACCGCACCAGCCTATCGCCATAGGCTCTGCGGTTCGCAGAACGGACACCTGCAGCTGTAATATAAATGAAGTAATATTGGAATACACATCTCCATAATATCAGCTAGTTTAATTTTTTACATACATAATTAAATGTTACTTACTCAGTGGTGGGGCGTTGGGTGTTTGCCGGGCCTCCTGGATCCAAAGGTTCAGTTAGTCCTGCTTGCGTCTCTTCAGGTTCGCATGGTGGTGACGAACCTGCTCACCAGTCCTTGGAATCCCTGTGGCACTGGTGAGATCATGAGCCAACCGGTCCCATGCCTCAGCCCTGTATGCTCCCCAGAGGACCTGGCCCTGCATGAGTTGGGCCTCATGATTGTGGACTAGGAGCCAGGCCATGTACCTGGACTCCTCAACACCCCATCTCTGTGCTCGAAAGCGACTACCCTCTCCTACTCCTGACATTCTGCCTGCAGGTCTGTTCTACAATCGTTTATGCTGTGTATTCCCGCCTATGGGGCTTATATAGTCCGTTTTTCCCGCACATATCTGTGATTGGCCATTTTGGAATTGTATCAACTTCAGTAAACCTGCATTGTCATGCTGTAGTTTGTATTCATTCCTATATATTAGCTGTTATTGCATTTGCAGGTACTGCTGTCGTGGCTTAGTGGTTCTGTACCTTGACTGTGGTGTATAGTATCCTGGGTTCGAATCTGGCCATTTTATTTTTCATGACTGTCTAGACATGCTGAGGGGTGTGTCTGTGTAAAGGCAGTTTTGATATGGCTTGCTCAACATTGCCCGTCGGTTAGCTTGTTTGCGCTGTGCGCAGATCCGCGCAAATGGGGTACGCTGGTTTAAGCCTCATTTGGCTATCGGCACGCATATTACGCTCAGCTCAGCTAGGGGCACATAGATTCAGCATGTTAAACCACTGCTCAGCTACGGGCACTCATTTTGCACCAGTTAAACCACTGCTCATCTACGGGCACATGCACTCACTCTGTTAAACTGTAGCTCAGCTATGAGCACATCTGGCATTTTTTCTTCTTTTGTTACCTCACATGTCTTCAATATAAATGGGCTATTTCATTACATTTTACATGAATTGTGGTTTTATGTGTACATATTTGTCAGGGACTTGTTTCCTGCTTATTTTGCAAAAAAAAAAAATTGGTGTTGTGGGGGCTCGAACCATGAATGCCTACTCTTCAGCCAACATCTCTACTGCTACGCTATTGCTTCCTGGCTTATTTTGCATATTTAGTTTTTATATGCTTTCCCAATGACTGCTAACTGTAGCTGCGATACGGGCACTCCCGCGCAAATGAGCGCACTCACGGTTAAACATCTTTACAATTTAAAAAAATATATAACGTTCATTTATATATCTTTTATGTTTATAGTCTGTGGGGGCATGTGTCATGTTGTGTTTATTCACATTTCCATGGACTCTGTTGTGGGTGTTTACTTTGGGCACTTTTACACTTCTGGGGGCGTGTCCGCTTGCAGGGCTCGGCCTATGGACACGCCCCCTACTGTCTTACATGGACCGTGTTAGACTTTGGTGTGATTCAGCATGCTCTCATGAATATGCAAAGCATGCTGACATCACTCTGTTTAACTGCAGCCTCCGTGTAAGAGTTATAACTCTTACACGGAGGCTTCGTGAATCCTGGGGTGTGTCTTTTCACTCCACTTTGAGAATATGAGTAAGTGGTCTATGCACATGAAATCAGCTGCATTAACAGAGCTGTTCCCCTTCAAATTAAATCCATTGCCGAATTTAAAAATAAGAGTATAAACCCCTATGTTAGAACCCAAATATAAACAGCCTCTATAATGAAAAAATCCACTCAGTGCATGCAAAAATAAGTTTAACTTTCATGATGCCAAAAATGCTCATGCTAAACTTAACAGGGAACTCCAGGGACTGGTGATATCAACACAAAGCAGATATGAGGTAAAAATAACTACCAAGGTGAAGGATAACCACAAAGTTTTCTTGAAATTTATTAGAAACCTGAGAAACAATACCCAGCAATGGACAGGGCTAATAGTGAATGATATCATGTAGTCTGATCCAGAGGGCATAACCACAAGGAACTATCAAGGGACAAGTACTCTTCTTCTGTGGGACTAGATAACATAGCAGTCTGCCTTCTGGCAAGCCTGTAAATAAAATTATCTGACCCTCTAAAGATGCAAAACAATATCAGCCTTCACTTCAAACAGGCTTTATGCCAGATAAATGGAGGACAACAATGGCCATTCTCTTGTACAAAGGAGAGGTGTCATCTTATCTAAGTAGTTATAGATACAGAAGCCTGAACAGTATCATGTGTAAGGCTATGGAAATAATCATTATCAAACTGATATGGAGGAGACAGGCCTCTCTACTGTCCCTGTTTTAGAAGATTGCTCCTGTCTTCAAGCGAAATTTACAGCTGCACAGGATGTCCCCATTTTAATGGTATGTTCCTATTTTCAGGCTTGATTTACCATCTTCATACAATTTTCTGAACTTCCCTCATTACATGTGATTTTTGAAGTTGCCTAGAACACAGAAAAACACACCGTATGCCCAATATGCTAATAGTAACAATAATTTAAAGAAAGAGGACACACATCTTAACATCTCATTTTTTCTGAAACAAAAATAAACGACCGTGACTTGTAATTTTATGATACAGTTCATTAAAGTCTCCATATTATACCCTGTCTCTTTGATAATGTGCTTATAGTGTTCCATAATTTTTGTCACTCTGCTTTTTTAAGTATATTTTTGAGTGGTATCCCACATTCATACCGGAAGCAGGAAGGGTTATTTGGTATTCAAATTTTATACTAATTAGATGTCCAGATTTTGACAGAATGTTCCTACATTTCAAGGGTCATTTTCCTATTTTCAGTTTCTTCATATTGAGAGTTATGGGAATGGATCACTATGCAATTAATAAATAAAGACATAGGTAAACTATAACCTCTTGGCCCAAGCCAGTTCAGATTCATCAAGGGCACATGCTCCCTACTTAACTCATTTAACTTCTTTAAGGAAGCTACTGAAGCAATTGGATGACATCAGATAAGTGCACAACACATATCTAGACCTCACAAAGGTGCTCGCTGCCATCCTATGCTCAGGTGTCATAGGTAAACTGTCCCAGCTGAATGTGAATGTATATGTAACTCATTGGATAACTAACTGGCTCACAAGTAGAACTTAATAAATTAGGCTAGGTGTTGCTACATCCTCCAAATTACTTGCCAATGGTAGTGTACTTCAGGGTTGAGTCCGAGTCCATGGGCCACTCTTCTTTGGCTTTTACCTCTTGAATGTTAAGCAGATGTTAAGGGTTTATGGCTGGCAAAGTCTGCAGATGACTATAAACTTGGTGCCATCATTAACACCGCAGGGGACACCAAGATCCTCCAAGAAGGCCTTTCCCAAATAAAAAGCTGGTGTGAAAACCATGGACTAAAACTAAATGTCAAGAAATGTCCTTCCACAAGAATGATTTCTCTTGTAACTGTGTCAACAATCCCCCACTGAGAGCTGATCCTGTAGTCAGGGATCTTGAAACCTATACAGACAATAAACTGTCCTTTGATCACTATGCATCTGCTATTATAAGGGAGTCCTTTTTCATCACACAGCTTATATGATGTGCCATTCCAGAGATGTAATCATTCCACTGTACTTGGTTGTCAATAAGCCAATTATTGACATACCCCCTCAATCTCCTCATATAAGATATCTGGACAAAGCCAAAATAATCGGGGGTTCAGAAGTTCAATATCAGGGGAAAATTTTAAATATTGTTCTTATTAACTTAGAAAGTTGTAGAATAACAGTCTGGTTTACAGTAAACTCTCAGTTAACCGGCATCCATGGAGATCGGTAGATGCTGGAAAACTGTAGTTTCTTGTTGCTTGAGAGTTACTATAAAAAAATAAGCCTGACTAATACTATACCATATACTATTTGTTTGGTTTGACTTGTTCTCAGGTTGGGTAGATATGGAATTTATTCCTATTTTCCTTTTTAAAACTCTTAAACTCTAAAAACATAAGGTATGTTTCTGTGTGTGGGGGACAAAGTGCGACACATGACAATTGTACTATATTTCTTCAATATTTTTATTCTGGTTGCTTGAGTTCTGTTTAACTGAGAGTTTACTGTAGCATGCATTTACTGGATGATATGAAGTGTAAACCTGAAATGTCAGTCATTTAGTTACTTTTAGCTCCAATGTCTTTCATGGATAGAGCCGCAAGTAAATGCACCAGCATATCCTTACTCTGCCCACCTTTGCATTACTCATACACAAAATGCACTACCATAGGAATGTAAACCTAGGCATCTAAAAAAGATCCTTCCAGCTCAATAGTGTATGCACCTATAACCAGAAACTAATAAGACATGTCCAAGTAAATCAGCAATAGCAGAGTGGTATACTAATAAGGTACCGTGCTCTAGATTTCGAATATATTTTTCTGTCATATCTGTATGTTTTTTTTTTTTACAGCAATAATCACAATAGTTTTAAGAACCTTAGGAAGCTCTTCTTGTGAGATTGTTCTACAAAAAATGGACCTTGTGTATGCTGCACAGAGGGGCCTGATGCACCACTGCAGACATCCGCTACCTGACAAAAGTTTGAGACACAAAGAGAGGGAAGAGGAAGTAGAAAGTCAGAATATTTGTCCCATAAAAAGTATCATTCATTTCAATCTTGCATAACATTTTTCCTTTTAGTATTAACTAATGATTGTCTGACTATATTTCAAAGCATGATTTACTGAATCACATATCAACAAACTTCTAAACAAAAAGCAAGCAAGCGCCAAGTCAAGCCCAGTACATGCAAATTCACACACACACACACACACACACACACACACACACACACACACACACACACACACACACACACACACAAAATCAAACTAAAAAAATAAAAATATTCAAGCAAAAGAGCACACAATTCTTTATTATGACATCCCCCATGCAGGAAGCCATTTTTGGAATTTGCTGGTTAGAGAAATTAAATACCTAATCAACATGTTCTCTCAATAAGTTTTTATCCCTATGATGACTATTGAAGCATGAGATTTACAGACACTCCTACATGTAATACTAAGAGCAGCCTGGTACAATACTGTCCGATGCAGGATGCGGAAAAAGCGTCACATGTTATTGAAAATCTTGCCTGTGCATCCCAGAATTAAATGAATCATGCACAAAGCAAAAGTTGGGTGCTCTAGTCATTTCTGTGGTGCACTATGCATGTAGTAGTCTATATGGAGGCAGCAGGGAGGGAGGGAGCAGAGTGTAGGCCCGATGCATCGCACAGATAAACTGTTCTTCCTCCATCTAGAAGGTACTGCTGATTTTGAAGGGCAAAACATTAAAATATACAAAGTATAGCAGATTGTACTTCTCTTCTGTAAATATCATGCTTACATTTTTGGGCACAGTTCTTGTACTGTAAACATGTACAGGGAGCAACTTCAGTGCCTAGCACTAAAATAGTATATTTGATGAAAGTGAAAGATGCCATGTTTAAATAAAAAGAAGCAATGTAGCAGACTTAGGAAATGCAGTGCCTTGCAAAGAAAATAAATCCCAAAGACTTCCTATTATTTCTTAGACTGTATTCCAGTTAAAAGGAACATTATAAATATTAATTGAACAACCTTTACAAATGAGGTTTGGTAACAAACCAGTTTGTCCAGGGGCATCTTCAGAAGGGGGTTAGATAAATATTTTAGTGGGAGTTAATAGGGTTCAGGAGACGAAAGGGTTAAATATAAGGAGGGATGATTGGGAGGAAATGAGGTAAGGGTGGGGAGGGGCTTAAGGGGTTTAGACAAGTGTAGCTGGGTAAGTAATCACATTTTGGCATGAACTTGCTAAAGCAAGAACGCCCATGACAACATGCAGTTATTCAAGAAGAAGAGGTAGGCCTCTGTGTATTATTATTATAATTTTTTTTTTGAGAAGTTGGGTATGGGTAAGGACTGTTGGTACTTGGCTTGGCTGTTTGGTTTTCCCTTGCAGGGCTGTCCCCTTCTGGGCTACATGCTTTCAATGATTTTGTTTTAGGCACAGGCCTCAACAAGTTTACCATTGCACTCTTCAGGGGTGATAAAAGCTTCCTCAAAAATAAATAAATAAATAATTCACTAATGAGGAGCACATTTATGCTGTCTATATTATCGCTTCATGTCTGTAACAATGTTGTTTAATTTACCTTTTCCCATTTCTAGTGCTGAACGTGAGTTGGGTATGTTCCCCTGTACCTGATATGCTACATGTCTGTGGTTTGTGGCAGGCTACATGTCGATGGCTGTTAATGGCAGGAGGTGGGTTAGGGCTGCAGAAGACTGTTCTTGGCTTTATCTCACCTCAGAGGGAGTTCTTTTATTCTCAAAGTTAAAATGTTGTTTGCTGTGGTAATTAATAGGTAGAATTGGTCCAGTGCTCCAAATTGTAGGAGTTCATTCATTAAGCTGTTCCATTTATGATTACAGGGATGGTCAGTGGGGTTTGGTAATCAGAGACAGAGCTAGCTTTTCCTGGGCTGTGTGAAAACCCACTAGTAATGTCACTCACAGCACAGGGGCAGTGGTGGCCTTCACAGATATTTGAGTTTCATCAGATGTGAAAGTGTCATTGGGTGAGTCGTTGTAACCCTTGTGTGGGTAATGTCACCCCCACCTGTTTAGCACAGTATGGCAGTCTTGACAGGTATTGAGTTACAAGTCAACATAAACCTGTTAACTCGCTGCATGTAGCTGATGTCCTGGGTAGAGCATAGTTTTGTTGACATTTAGAAGTTGTGCTGCTAAATTCGGAGATTGAATGGATAGTTTTTGCTGTTCTGTTTACAAGGACTGTTAATTTAAAAGTGACAGAATTTTCCTTCCAGTAGTATGACAGTTGGCTACTGCTGTGAGATGCTTTAAATTCATGGCGTCTTACTGGGGGTCGGTTTTGTTGGTGGTTTCAGTTTTCGCAGGCTTTGTTTGATGTTTGCTCCTGGTTGTGTGGGAAGGAATTCAGCATATGTACAATGGTGGCCTGGGCCGTTTAGCTCAGGAATATTCAGTGAAGTAATCCGCCTCAATCTATATATTCATTGCTGTGAGTAGATAGGGGCAGAGTCTAAAATACGGCTTAGCCATGATCGATCCTAAGAAAGCAGGTCATTGCAGCAGTTTTGCTGAAGTGTGACGGCAGTAATTAACCTAACAGGCATATGCATATGTTGGTATGCATAGCCTTCAAGAATGTGCAAATATATTTCATCATTGTTGGCAGACTGGGCTTCTCTCTTTTATATATAGAGCTGTGTGTTTCTGTATATAAGTGGGGCATGTGTTGTGAAAGGTACGCAACAGGGGTATATGTGTGTGTGAGTAGGGAGGGTGGGTCGATGTGTGGTTAAATGTGTGGTGTTTTGCTGTTTTTATGTGTTGAAATGAAGGCTTGTAAGTGTGAAGGATGGCTGTGTATGAATACGCGTGTATATGGGTGTTTGTGTATACGTGAGCAAAGTTATTCTGTTAGTATTAAGTTAATGGTGCTTGGTGTTGATCTGACGGGGTTGATGTTTTTTGATTAATCGGTGTGAGGAAGTAACAGGAAATGTCTAGAAAGAAGTTGTTATTAAGAAAGTGGGTCATTGGGTGGCAGAGTATGTGAAGTGTGAGATTGGAGTATGTGCAGCTCTGTTTATCAACCAGTAGTTTCATTGCAGTGTGAAGGCAGTAATGATTTTCTAATTTCTCTAGCAGCATTGTGTGGTTAGGATACTCATTCATTTTGGCTGATGTTAGCTTATGTGTCCATCCTCTATGTTGAGTTTTTGAAAAATTGTTAAAGGCTATTCCCCCATTATACTTGACATCAGAGATTCCACTGCTAATATGAAAGATGCATTCAGGTTTGCATAGCATTTTATTAGACTACTTGAGTAGTCATTATACATGGATACCTTTCACAGGACACAGTTTGACTTGGGGTGGTTGCAGAAATTAGCTGCAGGGGGAAAGGATGAATCTTACAGATGCACTACTTGTTTAACAGTTTAAACAATGACATCGGTAATCTCCAAACTCTGGACCTCACCCAGTTCGGGTTTGTAAAAGGCAGATCATGTCTCCTAAACCTGATAGACTTCTTTGAAGAGAATACCAAACCCATAGATGAGGGTAACGTGGTTCACACAGCCTATCTAGATCTTGCCAAGGCTTTCAACACCATCCCCCACTCTGGAATTATAGATAAACTCACTAGGTATAAATCCCTATGTCACAAGATGGGTTGTCAACTGGATCACTGATAGAATCCTCACTGTGAAAGTAGCAGACTCCAAATCCAACTTCAGACCATTGACAAGTGGAGTACCACAAGGTTCAGTCCTGGTCCTCTCCTGTTTGGTATCTACTTCTCAGAAGTACAGGCTAACACCGAAGGTCTTTGGCTAATGAAGTTCACAGATGATTGCAAACTAGGAGCCATAATCAAAACTCCTAATGATGTGGACATCCCACAAAAGGGTCTCACGGAGACATGTCCTCAAGCTCAATGCCAAAAAGTGCATTGTCATCCCCTTTGGTAAAAACTCTGCACCCATGAGCTACCACATAGGTGGTAGTCCACTTAACATCAAAAGTGTGATAGGATGCCTTGGGACACAAGTGGACAGTAGTCTCTCCTTTGATAGTCACATCTCCACAGTAGTCAGGAAATCCTTCTATGTGGCACACCTCATCACAAAAGGTTTCTCATCCAGGAAAAAATAGGTCATTGTTCTCCTCTACTCGTCACTCATTAGACCCATTATAGAGTACAACTCCCCTTTTCATATGTTCCTCACAAGACATCTACAACAACTGGAAAGGCCACAGAAATACCTCACAAAGATGATTACTGGCCTCAAATAGATGCCCTATGCAGAGTCTCAAAAAACTCCAGCTTTACTCCGTCACATATCACCTACTCAGAGGCGATCTCTGCCTAACATACAAAGCTATGTCAAACCCAGAGCTGTTGGACATGCTCCACTTAAAGAAATTCCAATCCCTCCAAGCTACACGCTCTAGGGACCTAAACCTTGTCACTACAATAAACAGAACATGCTGGTGGGATAGATTCCTGTCCCAGAGACTTCCCATACTCTGGAACAAACTACCTATCTATATCAAACACAGCTCCTTATTAGCACTCTTCAAGAAAAATCTTGATGATTGGATGGAAATAGGAAATTCAAGCCAGGATCACCTCTGTGGCTCTGCTCGACAGGAGCACAGAAAAATAATTTTCTTAGATGGCGAAAGCCAGGGTACCTTTTTGGCTAGGCTTATATAGGCCCTAGGGCTAATAGCCTAGTGCCAACCTATGAACCTATGAATTGTTTACAACCAATTTCCAGCCTTACCAAATTTTCTCTAAGTTCTATATACCCACCTGATGATAGCTGATTCAGCTCTTCTGTTTGCTGAGTGCACCCCCTCAAAATATTATAACAGGTTTCTCAATTGGAAGACAAGGAGGTGTCTCACTAAGTGAGGGATTCCCAAATCACTATAATAATATAGAGAATATGCTATAGTTGCTGAAATTCTCCTATTTGTTTTCATTAAGACTGTATCATCATTTGCTTTTTGTGCTAATCCCAGAAATTGATAAGAGATATGAAAATTAATTTTCCTCAACAAATACCTTATGCATGGAAGAATTATGACCTGAGTAGCATTAACTTCAACAATGTAGTATGAAACTTTATCCACTTTTAGTAACACATTGTTAGGTTTAATCAACATTTCCTTACAATTAGCCTGAACTGTGTGTACTAATAAACATTGCAGTGTTAAACCCAAGTATTTAGTTTCCTTGACAACAGGTATAGAAACTCCTCCTAGTTTCCTTACTTCTGTTTTCTTCAATAACACATCTTTTTTAATGGATTACAACACAATCTTGACAGCTCACTAACTAGAGACAAGAATTCCAGCACCTTCATTAACACTGCATCAAAGTGTGAATATAATAATAAATAAGCACCTGTAAACATGAAAAATACAATATGAGACTTATCAATCTTTGCTTTGTTGGACCCTAAAAATTAATTTTTCCATACATAGCACAAACAGGGCTGATGACAATGAGTGTCCCTGATGTGCGCCTCTCCTGATTGTCCACACATTAGATAATTCACCTTCAACTAGGATGTGAAAGGCGAGAGAAGAACTTAACCTTTGAATCTACTCAGTAAACTATCACATTCCCTGTACTGGAGAACATTTTTTTTTTACTTGAGCATGTCCAGCCTTTTGGTCTATGCCTTCAGTGTATCTTAACCTTTGGTATTCTTGGTTAGTGGTGTTGGTGGTCTGCTAGATGTTAGCTTCTTTACATGCTTGGGAGTTAAAATGGTTTAGCAGAATCTCGGTCAAATAATCACATAGTATAGCCAACTGAAGAAGGGAATCTCAAGAGCTGTGATTGTAGTTCATGGTGTTCATTATTTCAGGCAGATGAGCACTTTTTCAAACTTACTGATTAACATCTGTTAGACAGAGGGTATTTAAGGATTATGGATCTGGGTGCTTTCCTCACCTGCCCCTCCCCACAGATCTGGCCGGTCTGGCCCATCTTACTGAGGTATTGGTGCTGTGGCTTAATCAGGATCAGTCCTGATCGTAAAAGTCCATATTACATGATAATTTTACACTTCAAAGTAAAAATCAAAAAACATGTAAGCAATGTTGCATTAAACATTGATAAAAGTTGTTATAAGTATCTCTTAGTCCTTATTAAACCTTATTTGTTTCTAAATTCCTTCTCATCATTTTCTACCTAGTCCTTTGTGCTTGGATTGTTGACGTTCTGAAATTAGGGAAAAAAACATCCTTTTGATGGGTCATTTTTATAGAGCAAAGTGGGTCTGGAAATCTGCAGTGCTTTTAATTACTTTCTTTGGATCTGCCTATTTTCTTGAGAAGTTTTCAAACCAAGTCCAAGATAATCAGTCCAAGGGATGAAAAAATAATTCTGGATGATGTCATATTGCGCCATGTACCATAGGGATTTTGTTTTGAGCCTAGGACTTTTTCATCCCAAAATTCTGAGGCTTTAAAGGAGGAGTTTGCCTGACAGTCATGACCTCCAGGATCCCAGGGAATATTGCGATTGTGAGGTTGAGGCTGAATGAGTCCAGGTTCCAATACTCCGGGTTCCAGTAAAACTACAGCCAGCACACTTCTATAATTTAGCTAGTGGGGTGGTGGATTGTTTCAATAAAAAAGTTGGTGGCTAAGTTTCCTGAGGTTAAGGATGCATTGGATGGATTATGTGTTGTCCACTAGATCTGTATTTGCCCTAAAATACAGGAAAGAGAACCCAAATCAATTGCATTTTTAATGTTGAACAATACTAAACCTGCTTGTGGGTGACCCTTTCCATATATGTGCAGAGAAGCTTGTGATTCCTAATAAGTATCAACCATCCCCCACCATTTTACACACCCATTTTGTCCTTTGCAAACAATTTCTGCCAAATAGCCTCCAATCTAGTCGCTAAAATGTTTTTGCAAAAATATTTTGATTTACATTTATTAACTTTACAACCAGAGATCCCTTGTGTCCTTTTAGGAAGAAGTGTAATAATAGCCTTATTCAAGTCTTTACTTACATGTTGATTAAAATTTTTATAGTTAAACATCCATGTGAGAACTTCGTCAAGTTCTTGTCTTGCACACTTATAAAATTCAGCCAGGAAACCATCAAGCTTTATGAAACTTCAATTTGCCAATAATACTGCTTGCTTCCTGTAGAGAAACAGAACAGTTTAGCATATTTCTCTCATCCAAAAGTATAAGGTAATCCAGTGCTGCTTGATCAGGGCCAGATCCAGCACTAGGCACACAAGACAGCTACTGGTGCTAGTTGAGGGAGACCCATAAAGATTAAAAATAGTAAAGATAGTCCAACATCTACCCAATTAACTTATTCAGTTATTGCTCTTGTTGACTTTTATCAAAAGCTTCAGGAATTTTTCTCTCACTGACTTTACCTTTCAGCCAATGAGTTTTTTTGTTTGTTTGTTTTTTTTTTTAAATTGAAGAGCTTGTGACTTGCAGGACCATTCAACAGTATAAATACTTGCAGCTGAGCTAAACATGGATAAATGCTTGATATATTTCATCTATAATGCTAACATTAATGCATGTAAATGCTTTCTTTTTTAACTACAAATTCTACTAAACATAGGTAGTAAATGCTTGCTTTTCTGGTTTTTTTTTTTTACCAATATTGCTAATACAGGTAAATGGCTCCCTATTACACTGTTGCAGACGCAGGTTGTGGAATGCGTCTTTGTCGAACTGAAAAGCACGAAAAGGCAAAATAGAGAAGTGGCATTTCAGTGAATTCTTTCCCTGTGAAAGAATACATTTAGCCGCTTTCTCTACTTTGCCTTTATGGCACTGTAGTGTGATCACACAGTTGGTATATTTAAGTAGGGGGGGCGTTACGTAATGTTTTAGATTTTTTTTTTGTTTTGTTTTGAACAGTGATTTTGTTTCCTTGGAAAAAAAAAATCGCTGTTCTGAGGTTTTGACGTAAGCTTTTGCTTACATGGGGTTGATTATGTGTCGTTCGCGATATCATAATATAGACCCTAGGTAAACACTTGACTTGCTTTTTTTTTTTTGCTACAATTTGGAATAAATTATACTGCCAAACTGCTTTTTGGCACAGCAAATATGGAATAAATGCTGACTTCAGCTTGAAGATCACATGTTGCAGAAGTGCTTCTTTGTGTGTGTGTGTGTGTGTGTGTGTGTGTGTGTGTGTGTGTGTGTGTGTGTGTGTGTGTGTGTGTGTATTTGTGTGTATGTGTGTGTATGTATGGAGAGGGTATAATTCTCAATTATCCATAGTTTTTCCTCATATTTGTGATCTCTTCCTCATAAAATGTGTGGCTGTCTTGTAGTGTTCTGCATTGCAATCACTAAATGGCTCAGACTTTATATCCTTCAGAAAATACATGCTAATGCAAAACCTGCTTTTCTAGCAAATTTCCAAGTTTGTTAAACCAATATTGAAAATCTGTTCCTGATTTTAGTTGTATGTTTCAGATTCTTGAGCTAAAAGTTTCAGAGGGCATGGGGGTGTAATGCTTTGCACTGAATGGTTAACAGAACAATGAGCTGAATTACACTTCTAGATTACTTATGTATTTGATCACAAGCAAGCATCTGAATAAGAATGCAGTAATATAACATGCTGTAATTGTTTGGCACATCTATATGTGTACATGAATACTTGATTCTTACATCCCAGTGTAGTTATGGTGTAAAGGAGGGAAATTACTTTAGTAAGCAGGAGCATAATCACAACTATGAATGCATTTTTAATTCAGCTTGTTTTTCACAGGCTTGTGGGTGTGAAATGCACTGTGTTTGGGTTACAACAGTTTTTTTTTTACACTCACTGCAAATGAGTAAGGCTGTAAGCTGTTAATGATTTGCTTCTTGTAGACAGGTTTGATTCCCTCAAGCTACATTTGTCTTCTGTGTTACTTAAGTGCTATCAGCAATCAGTGCTTTTGGGCTGTTCCTGAAAAGGAATATGTGGCTAGTTAACTATTCCAGACTGTTAGCAAATGTGTTACACATTTGTATTTTGAATTCTTGCACTTTTCACATAGCTACTTGTTGTTTCAATATATGCCATTTGTCTATGAATCTAAATGCATTCTTGTTTGCCAGATGCATTTTCAATGCATTGGAGTGTCAAGGAAAGAATGGTTTACTATGGCTCATAAGTCTGTTTTCAAAGAAAGATATACTTTTTGTTGGCTGTCACAATTTTTGCTGTTAATTTTAAAATAACTTTAAAATTAAATCCAAATCTCTGTGATCAGTGTAAAGTAAATAAGTAAGAAAATAGTAAGCACATAGATTTGAACAAGCAGTGTTTAAAGATACTGGAAAAAGACAGCCAAGCAATTCAGATATTAGTATGGCTTGGGGGGTCCCATTCCAATACACTGCTTAGGGGTTAGGGCCCCATTTGACCATGATACAGCTTTGTGCTTGATAAGATCAAGCAATTGCATAATAGTCAACTTGCAATCCATAATGAGATGCAGTGTACTTAAAAAAGCCCTCTCTAAATGCCCCAATCTCATGTTGCTAACTCTACACTATCACTTTACACTGCTGAAGTTAACAACCGACCAACAATCTATTTAAAGAAAGCATGAAATGCATTTTGTATATCCTTCTTTAAGCAACCACCAAAAGTGAGCCCTGATTTTCAAGAAATCTTCCTCTGCCTTTGACATATCAGATTATTTAATTTCAAATCTTAACATTAATTCCTGACCTAGTAACTCCTCCATTTTTTCCTCAATCAATTCCTGTTGAATCTGAGACAATACCATTGTCTTCCCTTATCAAATATCCTGCATTCTTCCTTTTTATACCTTCAACATCCATTATATCCACTATTATTGCTACCTGATATCCCTTCCACCAGTGGGGAAAATGGAAGGTTTCTAATTTCATATGTCAGCTTTCATTGTTATTATATATTAATACACCTTTATATTCCACATCAGGCTTCTGTGGACCATATCCTGCCTCTTTACTAAATAATTGCTTTACTTCTCATCCTGTACCTAAGACATCTTTTCTTTAAAGAAAGCATAAAGCTTTGAAGCTTATCTTTGATGCATTAGTTAAGGTAGGCATATTTTCTAGAAACACTGATTGAAAGGGGATAGTATCAAAAATATTCAAGAATTCATCCCTAATTTTGTTTGTGTATGTGATTAGACCTGTAAATAATAGAAAGGGTCACCATTTTCTAAGTAATACAGATGAAGATATTCAAAGGAAGTCATCTGTGATTGCAAATTATATTACGACCAGGTCTTACAGTTCTTTCCTGTAATACCTGAGTAGAAGAAAATTCCCACAGTCAAAAGCAAAAATGGCAACTGTACCTGTACAAAAGGAGCAGAATAAACAGCCACTAAATGCATTTGAGGTATAGAAAACTCAATTTAAATGTTTATAGTATTCACATATTGTGATTTAATCTACCCTTTAATTTGTTAATATAACCAAAGCTCATTGTATAAACTAGCTTCCATTGTAAATAATGTTTAAGAAATGGCAATAATTTTTAATGTCTGGACCCATTTTACTGAGCCCTATAATGTTGAGACTTGTTTTGTTTGTCTTTCGGCTTTTCCCTGTTAGGGGTTGCCACAGTGGAACTCCGGTCTGCTAATGATTGGCAGTAGATTTTCACGAATGCCGAGGTACCAGCTTGATGTTCAACTTCAACGAAGGCACGCCTATTTACGCATGTCTTTCGAACGGTCACCCAACCATGGGGAGGACATGCAGTCTCCACACAGAAGGCACTCCCCGCACTTTAGCCTAGAATCGAACGGTAGAACCTCTTGCTGTGAGGCAACAACGTTACCGCTGCACCACCATGGATTGTCCAAAAATAGAGACTTGTATAAGTCTGACCATGGACATTTCTCAGAATATACCCTTTTTCTATGGGGTATGGTGACCTCTGAGTTAATATATATATAATATATATATATATATATATATATATATATATATATATATATGTGTGTGTGTGTGTGTGTGTGTGTGTGTGTGTGTGTGTGTGTGTGTGTGTAGACAGAGAGAGGGAGGTGTACTCTCCAGTTCAGCTGGTGGAATTGGGCATCCTGAGGCAATGTCACAACTGCCTCATGTATACAGACAACCCTCTCCTCTTACCTCTAGACACAAACAGTTGTGAGAGATGCAAATACGCAGCCAGACTGGAGGCTAAGCGCTCTCAACCCATGACTGTAACAGACAGTCAAGAGGAGAAGAGATACACTAGCATCACACCACCACTCACACATGGATCTACAAAACAAGCACCTGCAAAACATACACATAAATACATAAAAACATATTCAAAGGCACTAGGTACAAATCTGAAAAAGAAACAGTGCCCTCCAAAGCAGACAAGCAAGCAACCTGCACCTCCAAACACAAGCCAGAAAACACATAATTCACCTCAGCAGTGTGCCTCACGACAGCCCCTAAGGCAAAACACCATACCCAACAAGCTAGTAATAGGAGTCTCTATAGTAAGGCACACAGATGTTCCACTCACCAGGCTGAACAAGGAGAAGGTTACTGTCAGCTGCCTGTTGGGTGCTAGGATCCGCCACATAACACAGGCACTTAGGTCACTCCAGAACAAGTACAAGTATTGACGCTGTCATTGTACATGTTGGTGTGAATGATCTAAGATGTACCTCCCTGGACTACATGAAAAGAGACATTGAGGAGCTCTCTGATCATGTAGCCCAAGCTGGTATGACCCTGACCTTGAGTAGCATTCTACCTTCACCTAGAATGATACCACAATACAAAGACAAAATGATCAATTTCAACAATTGGCTAAGCTTCTGGTGTCATTCTAAGGGGATTCAGTGTTTGTCTGCCTGGAATGACATGATAGGCAAGCCTCGCTGTTTCGCCAGAGATGGTTTGCACCTGTCACCCCTAGGCTTTCGAATACTGGCCAAGGCTCTTGCCGTCCCCATAGTGCCTTTTTTAGGCAAGGCTCAAAGGACAAACCAACCACCGCAACCAGCACAGGTAACCAAAAATTAAGGGTAATGCTACTCAATGCCAGAAGTCTCTACCTGAAAATGCACGCACTCGAGGCACTCCTCAGTATGGAGAAAATTGATGTTTGTGCAGTGATGGAAATCTGGTTCAAGGCTCCAGAGAGCACCCCAGCACTACCAGGTTACAATTCATATCATATCTTCCGGCCTCAGTTACCGGATCACAGTACAAAGGGCGGAGGTGTATCCATATTCATCAAGGATACCCACATCTCCAGGTTAGTGGCAAAGCATGATGCCCCAGAGATCATCCATGCACAACTATCAGCAGACAAAACCACATTTCAAGTCGTAGCCTGTTATAGATCACCCACCATGTCCCAAGATGCTCACTCAGCATTCCTTGAGGCATTGGAAAATATAAAGGTCCTACCCAACACCATAATTTTGGGTGATTTCAACTACCCTGGTATAGACTGGGTGAACTACCAAAGTTCTAACTCCTATGCCCAGCGGTTCATAGAATTTATAAATTCAAATGCCCTCAAACAACTGATATGTTCTCCCACTAAAGGGGACAACAAATTGGATTTAGTCATCACAAATACGGGCGCCCATTGTACCACACCCGTTATCACTCCCTCTCTGGTCAGATCAGACCACAAACTGATAACCCTAGACATCCTCACCCCTCCACCTCCCCCAGTCAAAGAAACCATTGTAAAAAACCTTTCCAAAGCAAACTTCAAACTACTTGCATCAGAAGTGGAAAGCTTCACTATTCCCTTGCAGAAGGATAATGATATCCAGGATGCAGAATCCTACACCAAGGCACTTTATATACATCTTCAGGATTGCATGGACCGTGCTATCCCAAATAAAACCAAGACTCCTTCTTCAAGCAAGAATAAACCAGTCTGGTGGACACAGGCCTTAAGCAAACTATGCAATAAAAGGAGGAGACTTATACAAAAAAAGGCCAAATCTCAAGTACAAAAATCTTCCCTGATCAGCTTTAGTAAGAAATTGAGGGCCCTCATCAAGTCAACTAAAGCCAATTTCGAAAAGAAAGTTGCCAAGGATGCCAAGGATAATCATAAGGCCTTCTATGGTTACATCAAAAACCTAAATGGCAATGCTCAGGTCTGTTCTGAGCTAGTACAAAATGGAACAAAATACACTGACCCTTCTGACATTGCCAACATCTTGGCTGACAGGTTCAGTGAAAATTTCTCCCCCTCTTCACCACCTACAGGGCCTATTACTATTCCAGGGGATTGTGTAACTCCAATTATTACTGATACATTGGTTAATAAGGCTCTGTCTAAAGCTAAAAACACTGCCTCCATGGGACCAGATGGTGTCCCGGGCTGTGTCATACGTGAGCTCCAAAATGAATTAACCCCGCATCTGAATACCCTGTTCAGTCTCAGCCTCTCAGCAGGATATGTGCCCATAGAATGGCACACAGCAACGGTGGTTCCACTGCACAAGGGTGGGCCTACAACTGACCCTGGGAACTACCGACCAATAAGCCTGACCAGCCTGATTTGTAAGGCAATGGAGCGAATCATTATGGAACTCATAAATGGAGAGATTGGGAACCTCCAAACACTTGACCCCACACAGTTCGGCTTCGTCAAGGGCAGATCATGTCTCCTGAACCTGGTGGACTTCTTTGAGACAGCTACTCAGGCTATAGATACGGGAAAAGAGGTACACATGGCTTAACTTGACCTTGCTAAAGCATTTGACACCATTCCCCATTCGGGTATTATTGATAAACTCACCAACCTTTGAATAAATCCTTACATCACAAGATGGATTGCAAACTGGCTCTCAGACAGATCCCACAAAGTAAGAGTAGCAAGAAATCCAGACCAGTAACGAGCGGTGTGCCTCAGGGCTCTGTCCTGGGGCCCCTCCTGTTTGGCATATACTTCTCAGAAGTACAGGCAAGCACTGATGGGCTGTGGCTGACCAAGTTTGTGGATGACTGCAAACTGGGTGCTATAACAGAGTCTCCGGCCGACATGGATATCCTCCAGATGGGCCTTAACGAGACTGATGCATGGTGTCAAAGCCATGGTCTCAAGCTAAATGCTAAAAAATGCGTAGTAATCCCCTTTGGAAAAAACAGAGTACCCACGAACTACCACATAGGAGGTAACCCCCTGAAATCTGAAGTAGTAATAAGGGATCTAGGGACCTCAGCTTTCATTTGATAACCATGTTGCCAAGGTGGTTAGAAAATCCTTCTATGTGACCCATCTGATCACGAAAGGGTTCGCATCAAGATCTAAGGATGTAGTGGTGCTCCTCTACTCTTCCCTCATCAGACCCATTATTGAGTACAATGTACCAATTGGAATGTACCTGGCTAGGCATCTCCAGCAGCTGGAGAGACCACAGAGGTACCTCACTAAGATGATTACTGGCCTCAAACAGTTGCCCTATGCAGCACTATTGAAAAAACTATGGCTTTTCTCTGTTGCATACCGCCTTCTCAGAGGCGATCTCTGTCTAACATACAGAGCCATGTCCAACCCAGAACTGTTGAACATGCTCCATCTTAGCAAAACCAAATCTACTCGAGCTACACGCTCTAGGGATATAAACCTCAGCACAACAATGAATAGAACATGCTGGAGGGATAGATTTCCTTTGCAAAGACTTCCCTTGCTATGGAACAAGGCCCCTCACTATCACTCTTCAAGAGGAACCTTGACGAGTGGATGGGTAACAGAAAGTTCACACCAGGGATCATACCAACAGCTTTACTAGATAGGGACCAAGGGTACTAGCTGCTAGATCAAGGGCCTAGGGAGCTAACCAAAGGGGCGGTGAATGCCACACAACGTGGCTGGGCTAATATATGCCTTCGGGCAGATAGCCCAGTATCTATCTACGAACCTATGAACCTATGTAGGCAGAGAGAGGGAGTGAGGGAGAGATAGAGATAGAGAGATAAGTATATTTCAGTCTCTCTCTCTCTCTATATACATATATATATATATATATATATATATATATATATATATATATATATATATAAATATATATATATATATATATATATATATATATATATATATATATATATATATATATATAGATATATATATATATATATATATATATATATATATATATATATATTTATATATATAAGTTTGGTCGAGTGTGATGATTGTCCCCCTGCAAAAAAATAAAAAATAAAACTAAGTTTAAGGGGAAGAGTGATGCTAAACATTTGTTCTTCTCCTGAATTTTTATTTATTTATTTTTTTGAAAAGCTGACATAAGGAGTGCAGACATTTCAATAGGGAGCCTTGAGAAAGGTATCAGGTTCTTAGATCTTTGATATAAAGGTATTGACTTGCTATTATTTCAAGGTACTGCCCAGAGCACTTGAAACACCTGATAGGAAAATACAAGGAAAGAAATAGCAAGACGGCTTTTAGTTTTGAGGCTACAATAGTCATCTGTACCCATTAGAAATGCCTCTCAGCTGTACAGATTATCAGAGAATTTCAGGGTTTTTGCCTCAAAATTTTGGTCTATTCATCAAAAAATGTGGAGTTTTCTGGCAAATCATTGGATAACCTGAGGAAATGGCATCACTAAATAATGACATCCATTTGAGTTTCAGACTTCATAACCTATAGAAAATGCATTTAAACACAAATCCTGTTATTCTAGCTACTTTCTAAGTTTGTAAGAGCAATAAAATCTGTCCCTATTTTTGGGCCTTTGTCCCCCCATTATGCCAGGCTTTGTCCAGATTTCTGGGGCTACGGTGTTGAGATGTATGCCATTAGGTTTATCTGTTGAACAAATAAATACCAAAACTTTCCCATCTCTAAGTATAAGCAACCAATTGGTTAGTAGTCTTTCAGAAGGTATAAAACCTTTAAGAGGAGACTCATTTTGTTCAGAAAGATTCTAGGCTTGATTGTATTGTCACAGGATAGCTATCAGGACACCTCTGTTCACAGGGTCTGATGAACAGAATTCATAATCAGTTTCCTAGTAGGTGGTGGAGTGGGCGACATTTTCAATCCTAAGTAGTGGATATTCAGTGAATTCTGGTTAAACAGATGCTTATTTTAAAGGAGAGGACAGGGACAGAACTGCAAGAAAGAAAGAATGATTTGGAAGTTTTCTTTTTCCGTCATATGACTGTGCCCCACACTGTAAGGACAGCAGATTATCAGCAAACAAATGTGTTGCCCTATAAGAAACATCTTCTTCATTTATTGATACATTATTGTTACTGACAAAGCACTTCAGGGATTCTTTTATGAGTTTTGATCCTAAAATAAACAGTCCATTTCATTGGGCTATCGGACATACTTACCACACTATCAAATTCACTGTGTAATAACCAGAAATGTATGAGCCCTGCTTTTTTGTTGCTGTGGACCCTTCATAAATAGGTTGCATGGCATGTGCCAGTGAATCTGGGAGAATAAATATCTGTAGTCTGGAGAAAAAAGTACTATCATTCAAGTAAAATCAATTGGTTTCTCGGCATTAACAGAAAGTACTGCCAAAGGACCCTTATTTCTCACTTGACACTCCATCCACTGCAAAGCTCACATAATGCTACCCCATCTGTGGCAGCCCTTAATAAAACCCGTCTAATGCTTATCAATAATTGAGGCAGTGTATAGCTTCATTTTTGCTACTTGGACACCTATTTATATCTTGAAATTTAGATTTGACAATGGTATAGACAGTAATTACTGATATATGAGGGATGAGAGCATACCTCTCCACTTGTTTGTTAAAGAATTCTGGACAAAGCCAAAAATTATGCAAAGGCAAATGCCCAAAATCAGGGGCAATTTTTAAATATTATTCCAATTCACTTCTCTGGACTGAGCCTGAATTTTGCCATTGAGCTCAGGACTCTATTCTCATAACAAATAAAAAATTAACCAATGCAATAATATAAGATAAACTTAAAAAGTTAATAGAACAAAATGTTTCATGTCAACATGCATTAATCAAACAAAAAAGTATGAAACTCTAATGTCTGACATTATTAATTGACTGCAAACCTTAGTGGTCTATCAGAAAACCAAAGCTTTTATGATGGACGGAGCAAAAAAGATCAGTTCCCCACTTCCCTACCAGTTCCATGGTATGGCTGCAATGAAGAAAAGCCAGGTCCTTATCTGTACAACTCTAGATTGAGAAAAAATAAATAAATACATAAACTATCATACTTTTAAAAATAGCATCTACAACTGAGACCATACACATTTCAGGATTTGGTCTTCTCTGTTTCATTTCAGTACCAGCATTTTCAGAAATATCAGTATGGAAATGAAAAATTGTACTATACTAGTGATTGATTGGCAACTCCCTGTCCCAGTCCCACAAACTTGTGTTCTAGGTGTCTGCTCTATTTGCCCCACCCTAGCAACATTTCTATATAGTCTTACATTCCTTCATGCACATTGTACCTGTGGACCTGAAGGTGGACATGCAATGAGCTGTCACCTCTGGTAATCTCTCACTTCCATAATGGATGCTGTAGGCAAGCAGCTCTGTCCATCTCCTCAAGCAAGGAGGCATTTTCCATGATCTCCAGCTGAGAAATCATAATTCCCTGTGTGGTCCCTGAGTGCCTGATATCCTAGCCCTGGGAGAGGTGAGTGGGCCCTACCCCTTCATTCCTCTCCATCCCTGCTTGACCCCTACAGTGATGGCACTGGTATTTGCACCCTGGTAGCCCAGGTTGCAATTTAGGATCCATTTCACTGCACCATAGAATCATGCTGACAATACATCCATCTCAGTCTCTAATTTCAAACTGAGCACAAGAAGAGTTGATTGTTGATGCTTTAGGAACAATGATGCTTGTTTGGCTGAAAGGGCATAGGGTGCTTTATGGGCTGAATAAATAAGATAGTACACTCTTTTCTGTAGTGGAACAGGCAATAGTTAGGCTGAATCTGCCACTCATTATTTTGGAATGACTTGAAGTGTGTATAATACCCCTAGCTATATCACTCATCCTTCCTAGTACATGCTTGTTTAGTTATGCAATATGTAGTGTTAATGGAGATGTATGCATCCATGGGAGGTACTTTGTCAATACTATTTATATACCTTTGCTTTTATACTTTTTAATTCTCTGGTTCACAGTTTATACAACACATTTTTTTCCTTATGTCCTCCTGGATTTTAAGTGTGTATGGTCTCTGTTACACTTTTTCAAAGTGCCATTCAGACCATTTTGTAGTATTACTTAAGATTAAAGTGTAAAGGATAATGTTTATAGGTATTCACTATGGAGGATAGAAAGCTTAGCTTACTGCTCTGACAAAATTAATGTACAGAATGTATGTTTGGAGATATTGTGCAAAATTGGAGAAGGGAAGCTCATACTGACAAGAATTGCAATGTATTTTCCACAATTTACATACTGATCATGGTGGTAGTGGTGGGGATGATGCTAATCAATAAGAGACATATCTGAAATCAGTAAATTTGGTCAGATTATCTTTTTCTGTTGTGGAGCTACTGAACTTGTCAAATGGCAGGCATCACCACCAAAGCTGTCTCTAAGTTCAAATGCTTGTCTAAATTGCCATACCTGAGAGTACATCAGGAGGTTTCTGCACTTTTGTAAAGTCCATTTGAGTACTGACCAGAAAGAGAGGGGATGTAAAATGGAATGCTTACGGCAACAATTGCATATCTGTTTAAGCCTTGAAGGGATGCTTTAGATGGTGCATCAAATCAGCCTATGTCCATGATTAATTGGATTCCTAAATTTTTTTGTAAAATAGTGGCTTTTATGATGAAGGTGCCTTCTGTGCGGAGTCTGCATGTCCTCCCTGTGGTCGCGTGGGTTTCCTCCGGGTGCTCCGGTTTCCTCCCACATCCCAAAGACATGCTGCAGGTGGATTGGACACTCTAAATTGGCCCTAGGTGTGCGTGTGAGTGTGCCTTCTGTGGAAGGTTGGGCGCCGGGCTGGCAACTCGACACCGTAAAACTCCACTGCCATTCAATGTGTGGACAAGGTGATCCGCTGTGGCGACCCCTAACCGGGAAAAGCTGAAAGAAGAAGAAGAAGTGGCTTTTATGATGAAAGAGGCCTTGTTGGTTTTTTTTTTTCTTTAATTAAACAGTTTTTCTCTCAACTTTGGGTGGTAAAACGTATAATTTGCATCAGATCTTTAAAACAAATAATGTGGCTTTACCGGAAAAGCTCACTCAGACTCTGCCATAGACTGCCGCGAGGGACTGGTTAGTTTGTTTTTATTATATTGCTTTCTTGTAATGTTGTAATTGCTTCATTGCTTTCTTCGTTTTTGTGGACTATGGTGTATTTTCATTATACTCTGCTTTTAATGTATTGTACTTTCAATTGCATATTTAAACCAGGAAAGATACCAGTGCTGTGTCTCTTGCACAGAAACTAGAACAGGTCAGTTAAGGTTAATTACCTGTGAAATGAGGGAGGAGCTATGAACTGAACCTTGTATTTAATTGGTAAAATACATTTCAAGACATTACTGGAATCTGGGAGAGAGAGATCAGAGCTGTGTCTCGTGAGTCACACACAAACTCAACCATCGTTCTAGCTGTCTGTCCCTTATGTTAATTTGACCACATATTTCATTCTGTCTCCTCTTTCATCGTCTATTGTCAGTAAGTAGAAAATTATAATTTTGTGAAGTCACTCCCCTTTAGCTATTTAAGTGTATTGGCCATCCTACTTTATTCTATAGAGTCAGAATAGTATGTGCCCACCCCCATCCAATCTGTCTTGCTATTTTACAATTAGTGGGTCTCCCCTTAGATTACTAAAGCATGAGTTACTCACTCCTTGATATCAAACTGCTTAGTACACACTCCATTTCATAGGTTATTAACCCATTTATTCCATCTCACCATTAAAAGCTGCAAAATCTAGTCCAAGACAATTTCTGCTGAACCAAAATTTAGATTCAGGCGTAATAGTAACTTAAAAGATTTACTATGTTAAGAACCAGGCATGAAATTAAAGCATGCATTGATTTCTGATAGAACAGGGACTTTTTGTTGCAGGCATTGCAAAGCTTGTTCCTTCATTGGTAATAGGAATTATTTTGTGCATCCTGTTACCAAGAAGAGGTACGATTTTAGGTTGTACACAGATTGTCACACTGAAAATGTGGTTTACTTGGCACAATGTCAGTCCTGTCCCAGTTTCTATGTAGGCAAGACAAATTATAAATTAAAAACTAGAATATTAAATCATTTGTCAAGCATCTGGCTTAAAGTTATGCAAGTTATTACAATGAATAAAAGAGGGGGGATATGGTAAATGTTACTGAATGTATAGAATTAAATTGGATAATAGAACTAGCAGTGGATCATACACCAGGTTTAAAAAATGCTATTCCTTTAAAACCAGCCTTAAAAAGAGGTGGGTTTTGCAATGAAATTGGTTGTATATGTTTTAAATGTTGTATATAAGATGCTTTTTATTCATGTTATTTATTGTCTGAAGAAGGGTCATCCCAAAAGTGTTTAAAAGTATTTTATTAAGTTTTAATAAAGCCTGTGACAGTCTGTTGGACCCTGCTTTCATTTTTTACATATTTGCTGCAGCTGTTTGGGAAAGCAGTGACCTTAGGAGAAGGAAGAGTTTTTGTAATTGTTGGTTATATCTGAACAAATCGACAGCGACCTTGGTAAGTACAAATCACTATGTGTTCATAAAAAAATTATAAGCTCTTTTGTTTCATACAGAAAGAAACTTCATCAGATAAAAGTTTCAGCACCAAAACTTCAGCTTTATATACACGCCTTAAAACTGTCAATTACAAAAGCATGCTAAGCCACGCAACCATTCCATTCATGATTAAAAATGCCATAAAATCCTTTTTTTACAGCAACTCTGCATAAAATAAAATATATACAAATACATATATGCACATTTACCTTTAAAAAACCTTACAGCTTAATGAAAGGGGTGGAGAATGGTCTTTATTATTAGACAGACTTGAATTGATCTGGCAACTATGCTTGAATGCTACATGCTGGCCAGGTTTGAATGGGCAAGTTTCAATTAGTAGTATTTTTAAAACTTAAAACATTGGAGAGTGCTTGACTACTGAAATATGAATGAATACATATGGAACTTTTTAAAGATAAATATGTAAAATGTGTGCGTGTGTATATTTTATTTTATGTAGAGATGCTGTAAAAAAAGATTTTTTTATGCCATTTTTAATCATGAATGGAATGGAGAGGTGTCTTAATATGCTTTTGTAATAATTGCTGGTTTTAAAGGGTGTATATAAAGCTGAAGTTTTGATGCTGACCCTTTCATCTGATGAGGTTTCTTTTTGTATGAAACGAAAACGCTTATCATTTTTTTTTATGAATAAATAGTGATTTGTACTTGCCAAAGTCACTGTGGATTTGTTCAGATATAAACATGGTTGCCAGATGTCCCTATCTGAGTGGGACTGTCCTGGGATCAGCAGCCCGATCCCAAGACCCGCTCTACCGGTTAAAATTCCGGTGAAATAGCCTCTGCTTTGTTTTTTTTTTTATTTACCCATATGCCGGTATATGAGCCAATCAAAAAATCACTAAACGGAGCTACTTCTGTTTAATGCGGAACTGCAATAAAGACCTTTTTTTGTTTTTGTTTTTTTTGTTTGGTCTTCCCTTAGTGTGAAAGACCTTTTTTTTGTCACAATCTGGCCCATCAGAAATCTGGCAACGCTGGATATAACATCTGTGTGGAAATACTAAGTTTTGTTTTCATAGTGCATTTCTAACAGGAGTGAGTGAATCAAACTACTTTCTTTTGCTGAAGCCAGTTGGACTCTTCCATTTTGTGAATGGATGTTCTTGGTGTTTGTATTTTGTTTGTTCCACTTTTTTCAATCCATGATTTCTCTTTCTACCCAACAATTTATGCTTTAATAAATTAGATAAATTATCCCCAATCACTACATCAATCCCAACAAAAATAAAGTGTGCAGGGGCATGTTCTTTTTTAATTTATCTAAGACTTTTGGGTTTCTAATACCATGATGGGAATGGACCCCATTCCTAAGTCAAAGTACAATTAAAGTTCATGAAATTAGTATTGTTTCAATCTTTGATGTCAGCCAAAATTGCTCTTCACAGCACCCATGATATGCTCAGTAATGCCTCTTTCTGCAATTCGTATGGGGTTACATGTATTGTAAATTCTTTTTTATAAGACCCGTTGCTCCTACTACTATTGGAAGTGCCTGGGTATCTTTCTTCCACATTGCTCTTGTTTCTGCCTGCAGATACTGATATTCTATGACTTTGTGTCTATCTGAATGTAAGACACTGTAGTCACTGGGTGTGGCAATTTGAATGAGAAATGCTACTTTTGTTTTCTTTTCATGGACCACTATATCCAGTTTTCTAGCATCTGTCTTTTGAACTGTTGGTAATGGGTGATCCCTTGTGATGTAAACTTCATCATTTTCTATGATGCTTTGTGGCTCATGTTTCCAGTGTTTTTCAGCCACTTCAATAAGATAATGTTTGCACAATCCCCAATGCAACAGTCTTGCCACATTATTATGCCTTTCAGTATACAGTCCTTCTGCCATTATTATGTCACAGCCAGCAACGAGTGTGCAACTGTTTCATTTTACAAAACCTACATTTGTCTGTTTCTCCCTCATGTCCAATGGACTTTGTAAACCAACATGTATGTAGCCCACTATCTTGGGCCACCAATATTAACCTTTCATCTCATGATTTGAATTCACCTCTCCTTAACTATTCCTGCATTTGTTCCTGATCAACATTAGGTTCTTCCAGACGTTTTCTATACTTGCAACTATTTTTATGCTTTTTCCACATTTCTTGCCTTCTCATCATGTCCTTTACCTTATATTCTTTCTTTTGTTTTTTTTGGCACATTCAGTTGCTGCCTGATTTTTATCTACTTTTTGTTTGACTTCCATTCCTGCTTGATGCCAATATGCTTCCGCTAGATTAAGCAGGGAAGACATCTCAGATTTATTCTCCTCATGTTTCAAAACTTTTACTACATTTGGGTCTTGTGAGGTCAGCAGATATGTGTGGAGTCCCACAACAGCAGATCTATACATGTAATCAATTTCAAGGAGGCCCATCCCCCCTTTGGAACGGGGAATATATAATCTTGGTATGCACTGATTTTTTATAAATCATTTGGTGAGCATGAAGCATCCTTCTTGTTTTCCTATCTAATCTATCCAACACATTATGAGGCTAGTCAATCACTCCAAAACTCTAAGTGAGGACAGGAAGGGCAAATTGGTTTATAGCTTGCATTTTGTTCCTAGATATCAACTCTGTTTTTAGGATTCATTTAAGTCTTCTAAAGTATTCCTTACTAAGTTTTATTTGCATTTGTTCATGTTTTTTTGTTGATCCTTCATCACTTCCCAGATATTTATACTCTCCCTCTTGCTCAAGTTCTTTTTTATCACATTCTTGTCCCAAACTGATGCTTTCCTGGTACTGCGGTTTGCCTGCTTTAAAGGTTACTTTTGCACATTTATCAAGACCAAATTACATTCTTATATCATCCAAAAAAGTTTTGACAACTTGCAGTTGTACTTTCAGTTCCTCATCTGATGAGCTATACAGTTTTAAATAATCAACAAAGAGAAGATGAGAAGTCTTTACACTTTGCTGTTTTCTAGGAGCCAAATTATAGCCATGGCCTAAGCTAAGTAAAAAGCTTAATGGGTTAAGGGCAAGACAGAATAGCAGTGGTGACAGAGAGTCAACCTGGAATATCCCCCTTTGAATTTTTATCCCTGGGATAATAATTTGTCCTTTATCACGGCTTAATTGCAAAGTGGTCTGCCACTGTTCTATGGTCACTGTAATGTAATCAATCAATCAGTGTAGTGTGTATCTTATACATTTTTAACTTTTATCCATGAATGTGGGATACTACCAAATGCTTTTTTGCAGTTAATCTATGCCATACTTAGATTCTTCCACTTTTTACAATTCTTCACTATGTCTTTATTTAACAAGAAATGATCCTTTGTTCCATATGACTTTATTTTATCACCCTTTTGTTGTACTGTCATAATTGAGTTTTCTTCTAAATGACTATAAACTCTGATGGCATCAATTCCCATTTGTAGTTTATACATCGTTGGAAGGCAATGTATCGCTCTATAGTTTTCAGGGTAGCTTGCAGATTCACTCAAGTAGGAGCATTGATTTTCCTGTTGTTAGTCAGGCTGTGCATATAAATAGTTCTTATTCATAGCTATAGCTTTGTGCAAAGATGTTAATTCTTTTAACCAGAAGTTAGGTACTGAATCTGGGCCTGGGGTTTTCCAATTGGGGGCTTTTCCTAACTTTGTTTCAATCTCTCTGGCTGTTACTTCATCCTATTTTATACCCTGTACCTTTAAAATTCTTATTCTTTCTTTTACTTCTTCTATCCATTTAGCGTCTTTTTTATGTTCCACAGGATCTTCATAAATGCTTCTTCAAAATGTATCTATTTCTTCTTTTTTTGGTGGTCTTTCAATTCCTTTTATCTTGCTTCCCAATTCTCTGTAAAACTTTTTTGGGTCATCAATAAATTGCTTATTTTGTACTTTTCCTTTATACTTATCTGCATATCTTCTATTTTTTTCCACTTGTACTGAGATTTTTAGCTTGTTATTTGCGATAGCGCATAATATATCCTGGCGTGTTCTAATACTGCACATTGCTTTTATTACGTCAGTCTTTCTTACTATTTTTGTTGATCTTTTCCCTCATCTGTATTCTTCTAACAGGGACACTTCTTGTCTTACTTGCTTTACTGCTATCTCTACTCAGTACTTCCACGATGGTATTTGATTTTTTCCCCTTCCTTTCCCTGACTACCCTGTATTTGTGTGGTAGAACTTTATCAGTTATTAATTTAGCTGCACAGTAATATATCCTGTTTACTTCTGTTATATCACATGGATCTCTACAGACAGTTCTAATTACTGTGTTCATTTTTTTTATCAAACTTCTGACTTTTTCGGTTTTATTGACCTTCTTTAGGTTCATAGGTTCATAGGTTCATACTAGGTGATCTGCCCTGGGGCAATTATAAGCCTAGCCTGATTCTGTATGGCTTACGCCACCCCTTGATTTGAGTATACTGTGCCCTTTTTAAGGTTTAGTTTACTGTGCCTCTGTCTAATAGTGACATGGGAGAAATCCCTGGGACAAACCTACGATCCCCCATCCACCTATCGAGATTCTTCTTGAAGAGATTCAGTGAGGTGCTCTGCCTCACATGAACTGGAATTCTATTCCAGAGCGAAGGGAGCATCTGGGTTATGAACCTGTCCCTCCAGCAAGTTTTATTTATTTCTGTGCTGAGGTTCAAGTCCCTCGAGCATGTGGCTCTAAGGGATTTAGATTTACTGAGGTGGAGCATGTCCATTAATTCTGGATTTGACATAGCTTTGTATGTCAGGCATAGATCGCCTCGAAGTAGGCGGTATGCAACTGAGTAGAGCTGGATTTTTTTAACCGAGCAGCATGTGGCATCTTTTTGAGACCCTTGATCCTCTTGGTGAGATACTTTTGGGGTCTTTCTAATTGCTGCAGGTGTCAGGTAAGGTACATCCCAAAAGGGGCATTGTATTCTATGATGGGCCTGATGAGGGATGAATAAAGGGGCACGATTACCTCTCTTGATCTAGATGTGAAACCCTTCGTGATGAGGTGGGCTATGTAGAAGGTCTTTCTAACCACTTTGGCAATGTGGTTTTCAAAGGAGAGATTGCTATCAACTTGGGTCCCCAGGTCCCTAATAACTTTCTCTGTACTTAATGGGTTTTCGCTTATGTGGTAATTTGTGGGCACATTGTTTTTGCCAAAGGGTATGACTATACATTTTTTGGCATTTAGCTTTAAACTATGGTGCTGGCACCAGTTATCTGTCTCTGTGAGACCTTTTTGAAGGATGTTTGTGTCAGCTGGAGAGTCGATTATGGCGCCCAGTTTGCAGTCGTCTGCGAACTTGGTGAGCCATAGTCCTCCCACGTTTGCCTGTACCTCGGAAAAGTATATACCGAACAAGAGTGGTCCCAGGACAGAACCCTGTGGGACACCACTTGTGACCGGTTTCGAGTCTGACATGGCTGCAGCAACTCTCACTCTGTGGGTTCTGTCTTTGAGCCAGTTTGCGACCCATCTTGTGACATAGGGGTTTATATTTAAGCTGGATAGCTTATCTATGATGCTCGAGTGGGGTATTGTATCAAATGCCTTTGCAAGGTCCAGATAGGCTGTGTGGACTATCTTCCCTTCATCTATGGCTTTGGTGACTGTTTCGAAGAAGTCAACAAGGTTCAAAAGGCAGGATCTGCCCTTGACAAAGCCGAACTGGGTAGGATCTAGTGTCTGTAGGTCCCCAATGTCTTTGTTTATGAGCTCCATGATGATCCTCTCCATAGCCTTGCAGACTAAGCTAGTCAGGCTTATGGGGCGATAGTTTCCAGGGTCCATAGAGGCTCCACCTTTGTGGAGTGGGACCACTGTTGCTGTACGCCATTCTGTAGGCACATATCCTGTAGTGAGGCTGAGATTGTATAGCTGCTTTATTTGAGGGATTAGTTCCTCTTGGAGTTCATGTAGGACGCAACCTGGGACGCCATCTGGTCCCATGGAAGCAGTGTTTTTTGCTTTGGAGAGGGCAGCCTTCACCTGAGCATCAGAGATGTTTGGGAGGCAGCCCTCTGCTGAGATAGATACTTGCTCTTTTGGGGGGGTAGGGGGTGGAGATGTTTGCACTGAACCTGTCTGCCAGGATATTGGCGATGTCTGTGGGTTCAGTGTATTTTTTGTCATTTAGAATCAACTCAGAACAAGTCTGGGAGTTGCATCCCAGGTTTCTAACATAACTGAAAAAAGCCTTATGATTGTCTTTGGTGTCCTGCGCAATTTTTCTCTCGAAGCTGGCCTTGGAGGATTTTATGAGGGATCGTAATTTTTTGTTAGTACTGATCAGAGATGCCTTCCCTATTAGGGATTTTGCTCTATCATGTAGTAGCTTCCTCCTTCTGTTGTACAGTTTATTTATGGTAGGGGTCCACCAGACTGGACGCCTGCCTTTGGATGATTGGGTATTGTTTTTGTTTGGGATAGCATGATCCATGCATTCCTGGAGATGTCCGTCGAATGCGTTTATATAGGACTCTGCAGTGTGGGCCATAGTTTCCACTGGCCCTGGGGCCTTGAAGGATTCCACTTTGGTTTTGAGAAGTGAGAAGTTCGCTTTTGAGAAGTTTTTCACTGTGGTTTTCTGAGCTGGGGTGAGGTCGGGATGTGGACATCCAGTGAAATTAATTTATGGTCTGATCTTACCAATGAGTTATATACTTCTGGTGTGGAGCATAGAGTCCCCATGTTGGTAATGATCAGGTCTAGTATGTTGTCCCCTCTTGTGGGAGTGGTGACTAGTTGTTCCATAGCATTTGAGTTTATAATTTCCAGGAACCTTTGGGCTAAGGTGCTGGGGCTTGAGTAGTGCTCCCAGTCAATGCTTGGGTAGTTGAAGTCACCCAATATAATGGTGTTCGGAGAGATCTTCATGTTCTCCAATGTTTTCAGGAAAGCTGAGTGGGATTCCTGACTTTGAGAGGGTGGTCTGTAGGATGCTATAAACTGAAAAGCAGTCTTGCCCTCTGTTAGTTGCACATGGACGGTCTCCGATACTTCGTGCAATGCCACTAACCTGGAGGTGTGGATATCCTTGATAATTATGGAAACTCCCCCTCCTTTTGTGGTTCGGTCCGGGTTTTGGGGCCGAAAAGCATGATATGAGGTATAGCCTGGTAGTGCTGGGGTGCTCTCTGGAGCCTTGGACCAGGTTTCTGTCACTGCACAGATATCGATGTTCTCCATACTGAGGAGAGCTTTGAGTACGTGCATCTTGAGGTTAAGACTTCTGGTGTTAAGCAACATTTCCCTTAGTTTCTTGTTCCTTGTGCTGTCTATGGGGGTGGGTTTGACTTTTGAGCCTTGCCTAAAAAAGGCACTATGGGGATGGCAAGAACCTTTGCCAATATCCGAAAGCCTAGTGGTGACAGGTGCAAGCCATCCCTAGCGAAGCAACGTGGCTTGTCGAGCATGTCATCCCAGGCTGACAGACACTGGATCCCCTTTGAATGACACCAAAATTTTAGCCAATTGTTAAAATCGATCATTCTTTCATTGATCTTAATATGTCTATCAATCTCTATTAAGTCAAGCAACTCATCTCTTAGCCCGTTTTCGTCTAAACTGAGGGCACATTTTTTTTCTCATTGATGCTTAAATAATGCACTCCTAGAATGCTTGCAGTTAATATCACTAAGATGTAAAGCTATATGTTGTTTGGAAGATCTAGAGGTTTGATCTACATAAAAAGCCCCACACTAGCATATTGCCATATGAACCACCCATTCAGTAGTACACGTAGTAAGGTGCTTTATATCAAAAAAATTGGAAGTATTAACAGAAGTAAATGAGTTACTTTTGGAAACTACCTTGCAGTTGACACAATTTCTGCAATAGATACTACCATAAATCTTATTTTGTACATCCTTTTGTTTATTATCTTTGTATTTTTTAAACCAAGAATGATTCTCCCCCAAATTTGTACCACATCTAAATCCAAAATTAATGGTTACATGGTTTGAATATGGATACATTTGTTTAAAAAATAGGAAGGTATATCCAGTGCAATATCATCAGTACGCATAGACTACCATGTTTTACATAAGAATATTTATTACCAAAAAAGTCTCGCTCAAAATCGTGGACAAAGAAAGGAAGAAGGATAGGAGGAAGCACAAAGAAGATAAAGGAGATGAGAAGATAGAGGAGAATGTAGCTGTGATAAAAGTACATTACGTTTTGTGTAGCAGATAGTTAAGGCACAGATTCATATAGCTATATTAGTACCAGTTTAACTAGGAGTAGTGCTGGTACAGTGCCATTTATCTATCAGGTATTGCTTCCGCTGGAGTTTGAAGTCTTTCAGGCTACAATATGTTCTTATGTGGAGTTGGATGGCATTGCATCTATTAGCAATGCAATGTGAATACAGGGAGCACCCTGCATTATTGATGTTAGCTATAGAGAGTAGTAATTTGTCTGTGGGGCATGGAGGTCCCTTAGTAGTTTATGGCTTAATGATGGAGTGAAGAGAGAAGAATTGTTCTGGGTCATGCAGTAGTTTGAAAGTTGTAACTAACTGTGAATACAATGGAGAATTATTTAGTTTAAGCCAGTTTAGTTGTTTTAGAGAAAAGCAATGATGTAATCTATGTTATTGGTTCATTGCAAATGTGGCTACTTTATTGGAGCATTGTTCGTGTTTGGCTGATAGAGAGTAGTTGAGATTGGTTCATTTGGGAGAGGCATATAATAGGGTGGGAGTAAAACATATTTGGCTATGTTTTGTCCAGCAGAGTTATAAAGGCAGACTAGCTTTTGGTGTGCCTTCCTTATGGGTCACTGAAGGAGATGATCAAATTTCTGGGAAGAGAGTTGGTGTAAACAATAGTAGCTTAGTTTTTTTTTTTTTTGTTTGTTTTGCTTCAGAAGGAACTGTGAGTTGTTGATCCAAGCTTCTGTGAAGAAGAATTTCTGGTTGAATGTTTGGATTATGGGTAGTGTCCTAGCAACACATATTAGAGTGGTGTCATTGGTCTATTGTACTGTGGTTGCCTCTTTGGCTTCTGTGTTTAGGTTGTTAATAAATAAGTTAAACAGCAGTGGTCCTTTGATGGAGCTTTGTGATACTTCAACAGATATAAGAAGGAAAGAAGAGAAATCACTGTGCCATTTTACTGTTTTTGACCTATAATTGAGGCAGCTAAGAAACCAGTTAAGTAAGAATAGTGATAACCCATAAGGAGAGACGTAAGCTAGGAGAATTTGACAATTTACTGCTGAATGCCTTGGATAGATCCAGAAACTGGGCTGAGATCAGAATATGTGAATTTCTATTGTGATTTATTATATCTGTGAACCTTAGAGGGGCAGTGGTTGTACTGTGATAGGGTCAGAAACCATGCTGTGTTGAGTGAGGAACTTGTGAGAAGTAATATCTGTATTAACTTAAGAGTGAATATTTCTTTCCAAGACACTGATTGGTCTGCAGTTTGTGAGCTTAGTTGAAAAGCCACCATTATGGTAGGGTATTATATAAGATTTTTTCCATAAGCTGGGGATATATTTTTCTAGGATAGTTATTGTTTAGAATTGAGACAGGATATGAAAGGTTATTTGCAGTTAGTCTGAGGTATTCACATGGAAGTTGGTCAGGAGCAATAGTTATTGTCTTAAGGGTGTGTAGGTATTAGAAACCGTATAACAGATGCACATGCATACTAAAAGTTCTTATTTTAATAAAGTACCAAATTTTCTATTTTCCGTGTATGCAGCCTTTTTTGTTTTATTTTGTGTTGGTTGTTTAACTGAATTTTGATTGAATAGTTGCAAACTTATGACAGTATTTCTGCTACAGTTTTGAAATTAGTTTCCCTTCTACCTCTGTGACAGTTCTCTTAAGGTCTGTTTAGGACTTACTGCCTATTCTTTGTATTGTCCAGATGTTGGAGTACCACAGGATTTTATTTTAGGCCCTGTACTGTTCACTATGCATATGCTTTCCTTTAGGAGATTGCTTAAGAGAAAGGGGTGTAGCATACCATAGTGATGCTGATGATACGCAATTTCCCCTTTCTACAGGATGATATGGTGAGTCTTTACACCTTGGCTGATGATTTAGAATCTACATGTTTATTGTTTTTATTAAATAAGCTGAATCTGAACACCACCAAAAGTGAGGCCTTGACAAACATGTAATCTTGAGAGATGCTTCTGTGCCACCTTTGCCCGATTATCTTATGTAAGGTGCTAGTATACTTGCATTTGAAAATAAAGTGCATTTGCTTGCTGTTGCTATAGACTCTGAATCTCAGCCATTGCTTGCATGCCTAGTGATGCACCCCACCACCCACAGGTTCTCAAATAACAGCAAAAAAAAAAGGAATTAAGATTACTCTGCAACAAACTGATTGGTACATACATGATTGTTCCATAATTCCAATTTTATTTAGAGTGAAAGGTTGAGGACCAATGGAGGAATGACTATGTTCATGCAGAATATTTCACTGTAACTTCTACAGAGATCGAAAGGTCTGAAGAAGTTAGTTCTCTTTGTTAGACAGACATTTGCAGTCTAACACCAACTCATATTAAGCAACATTCCTCAGGTTTTAATACTCTAGCTGGTTGGTTCTGCATGTTAGTGGTGGTTCAGAGGTCAATGACAATGAGCTCAGTGTATCAAGCAAGCTGGGAACAAGCAAAGACTTGCTTAGATAACAGCCTGTTTTACATGAGATTAAAACTGCCTTGACATTCTGTAGTCTCCACTCTCATTCTGGATCAGCATATATTCTAATGAATGGCTTAAGGGGATGGTTTGTGAGGTAGCTATGGCTACTGCTAGATAATGAATATATCCCACGTCGCCGGGGAATTGAAGTTGCTTCAGCAGTTGGGGGTGGGTACAATACAATATCCAAACCATTTATTTCTGCATTGTCATAGTATATGAGGCTAGTGTTGGAAACTAAGGAAGTACACCTGATAGGACTATAAGAATATCTTCACAGCTGGAAATGGTAAGGGGGTCATTTGCAAAGAAGACCAGTTTAAATGCTTGCTGGTTTATTGTTATGTCATTTATCTCTAATGTGGACTTTATGACAAATAACTGCGGTGACCGAGGAAAACTTGCCCAATGCTTCTACCAGTAGAAATAGACTTGGAGATTAAGCCCACTTAATAACAATAGTAGACCCTACATATAAATTCTGTCATGTCTGGATAAAAATGAGAGTGATACCTTTTCAATGAGATGCAGATTGCAACAATGCATGTCCTGACAGGCAGTAAAGTAAGAGAAAGCAATTGCTTTACAAGCCTTTTTGGGGCAGTTTGAATTTTAAATGGAGAGAGTTGTGTACTTCATGGTTTTAATGGCTGAGCTGTGATCTACATGAGACTGTGCATCCTTCCAACAGACAAAACATGAGGCCAGTCATTGAGTATAATGCCCCCCTTTGGCATGTATCTGTCCAGATATGTGCAACAACTGGAGTAATCACAGAGATACCTTACTAAAGGAATACGGGGTCAAGGCAATGTGTCCTGCATGGACTGACTCAAAGCCCTGTCACTGTACTCAGTGTCCTGCAGACTGCTGAGAGATAACGTGGGTATGGCATACAAGGCATCCTATGGCTCATTACTGATGGAGTTACTGCACTTCGACAAGTCAAATAGCATCATAAATTCTCAGTCTAGAGATCTAAACCTCTTCTCAACATCAAAAGACTGGTTTGAAGGGAAAGGTATATTTGCAGAGAATACTGCTGCTATGGAACAGACTCAAAAGTCCATGTAAAATAAAAGTTTAAACTTGTTCATTTTCAAGCACAATTTGGATCTATGGATGTGAAACAGAAGCTGTACTCTAGGACTTCACCCTGTACTACTAATGGACACATGCAGCTCCTAAATGCTTTATCCTTTGCATGGGTCCCATCAAATTATCTAGGGTATGATCCTGGTTAATTTCATTAGAGATAATATATAATTATTGACCATGGGATGGGTAAGGCCAATGTATAACCAAATGGGATAGGTTATTTCAAGCACAAAAAATAAATTGGCTATGATTAAAATGTCCTGCAAAGGCAGCTAGCCTAGTACTTGCCTATGAACCTATGAAAAAGAAGAAGAAAAGAGGACGAGCAGGAGGGCAAGGAGGAGTTTTGCCCTTTTTTTCTGGGTTTACATAGAAAGTCAGTGAAGATTGTCGTATGAGTTGTTTGCCTAGAGCAAGGGGAAGAGCAAGTTTCTTTGTTCAATATCTCCCTAAACAGAAGCAGATTTCACTTTAACCTTCATTGACTACATGGCTCCAATTTCCATGGGATCACCTGGACTTCTGGATTTTAAATTTCGATAGCTGTGCCACTCAGTGTTCTTTCTGGCCAATCTGCATATTGGAAAACAGACCACAGGCAAAATCAGCAAATATCCGGCAGCCCCTACCTTTTGCTGTGTAGACACTGTACTATTCTGTAACTAATTAGCTATTAAGTATTACTACTTCCTAGTACCAAGAAACTTACTTTTTTCTTTATCAAATTTATGCCAACCAGTGCAAAAATCTTATATTCCACATGGCTGCCATCAGCAAGGTAAGCTCTTATTTTATTCTGCTGTTCTTTTGTGTATTCCACTGGTTTGCTTTTAGACTGTTTTTTGTTTGTTTGTTTTTGTCTTATAATTGTTTTTGTTATTCTTCTCTACTCTTAGGATGTTTATACCTTACATAGTACTACTTGTGCTTTTTTTTCAGTTGTTGATTTCTGTACTATTGTTACTTTTGCAAGTCTCTGCTCTTTTGCTGTATTTGATCCCAAATAGTGTAACCAGTGTACAGACTTGTGGTAACTATACCAGCAGCTAATTTTATTAATAGCCTTACGTCAGTCAGTTCTCTTTTGGTTTGGTTTGTCAAGTACCTCGTTTGTCTCCTACAGTGCTTTTATCCTCTTCCCTTAGTAACGCTTTCTCTAATATCTCAGATTATCTTAATGCTAGTTTTATCCACTGGCACTAATGTAACACAAAAATAAATTCAGGTAGCACAGAAAATGCTTCATATTTATTGACATACATAAACATATATAAACATCTTCCCATAAGATTAATTCCCCTTTGATAAGCTGCAATAAACCATAAACTGTAACATTTCAATAATAAAACTGACCTTCTTCTGCTTATAGTTCATCTGTCAACATTTTCATTGGTCTGTTTTATGTATAAAAATCTCAAAGAAAAAAACAATTACTTTTCCAAACATTTGCTGACCTCCTAGCATCACATATCAAGAAGAGGGCTGCATGCCAACACCCAATGGAGACAGTAAAAGGAGTTTATGATTACTTGTCATATGCATTGCATACTATAGATGTCAGTGCTTAAGGGCCGCTGTTTAAATGCTCTGACATCATTTAGGGATGCATGAGATGCAGTATCTCCTCAAATTGTGTTGGTGCACAACATTTCACAGTGTAATCTTAATATTACCTTTAAAATATATATAAAGAAGCCTACAAGAACCAATGACAAAAGGAAGCATTGCTTTGGACAAATAAACAATAAAATTAAATAAAAAACATATATATATGAACATATAATCAAACAGCATGTAAACCATGGCATAATAGAATAATTTGTGCATTGCTGTAGAAATGTATTTGCTTATACTTGTTCTGTAAATTTGTTTATGTGACCTTTGCCTGGATTGTGGGCATTGCCTAAATGACCAAATTGAATCTAGCATGAGGACATCTAGAGTAAGACATCAGTAATATGGATTTGCCAGTGAATTAGGGGAAATTAAATATACATTTTGTAAATAAAATGGCACTGGCTTTGTGATGTACAAGGATCCAGACCTGATTGTAAGCTGGGTGACTGGGGTTTGATTACTGGCCCCAGTGAAAGATCCATAAATGGAGGAAGAGGAATGAATGAGCAGTGTCAGCTCACCTCTTTTATGGTGAAGGGTTCAAGGATGACATGTGGGTGAGGTGGGGTATTCATTCTGATTTTGCCAGAGGCTGGACCTATGTTACTTATTACAGACAGAATGAGTAGTATTGAGATTAGTGGAGTATTCTTGTCCTTGAGCCAAAGGTAGGCCAACTCCTTTAGCCATGCCCCCCCCCCCCGCTTTACCTCAATCCCAGCTGAAAAAAAATAACAGTAAGTTTGTGAAGTAAGAACAGAATACTTCAGACACCTTCTGCATGTGTCTATACCAGCTTCCTGACTAACTTGACTGATATATACTTCACTTCTTAGGATCATATGATCAAAGGAGATTACTAGGCTATTGACCCGGACATCATTTTAGCCATTTCATCCCAATGTAGTACCATAGAAATGCTAGTCAATACCCAAGATCGCATTTAGTGATGACTGCCCATGTCCAGGAGGGTTGTGGGCTCTATCCATGGTAAGAATTTACAGTGCCCCATCCACTCATCCAGGTTCCTCTTAAACAGTGTTGTAGAGGTGCTCTGCTTCACATGCATTGGTAGTCTGTTCCACAGATGCAGCAGTCACTGGGAGATAAATCTGTCCCTCTAGCATATCCTATTTAAGTTGCATTCCATATTTAGGTCCCTGGAATGGGTAGCCCTAGTCCCGTTTGATTTATGGATATGTATCAAGTTCATTAGGTTTGGATCTTGGAATGCTCTGTAGGCCAGGCATAAATCTCCCTTAAGAAGTATATGCAATACAGAATATACTGACAGGGACTTTAGTCGGTCTGTGTAAGGCACATACTGGAGCCACTTGATCTTCTTTATTAGAAACCTCTGAGGTCTGTCTGCTTACTGAAGGTACTTATTACAGTACATGCCAAACAGAGTGTTATACTCAATTATGGGCTAAATAAGTGCCGAGTATAGGGAGTTATAACTTCTTTTGCTCTCAAGGCAATGCCGTTACTAATCAAGTGTGCTATGTAGAAAGCTTTCCTTACTACAGTAGACACATGATGGTCGAAGTTTAGGTCACAGTCAACTTGTGATCCCATGTCCCTTACAATTTCATGGGTACTTAGGGTATTTTTCTTGATTTAATAGTGTGAGGAACATTGTGCTGAGGGGAATGATGATGCATTTCTTTGCATTCAGTTTGAGACCATGACTAATACAACAGTCATTGGTCTGTGTGAGACCCTCCTGGAATATACTGACATCATTTGGGGAGTCAATGACTGCACCTAGTTTGCAGTCATCTGCAAACTTGGTCAGCCACAACCCCTGAGTTTTGACCTGAACATCCGAGAAGTATATACCGAGCATTAGAGGGCCCAGCACTGACCCCTGAGGCACCCCACAGGTAACAGGTCTGCTGATTGATGTGGAATCACCCACTTTGATAGTGTGTGTCTGGTTTGTGAGCCATTTCGCAAGCCATCCTACAATGAAGGGGGTTTTATTCAGCTTAGTTTTCTAATTTATCAGTAATGCCTGAATGTGGGATTGTCTTGAAAGCCTTTGCTAGGTCAAGGTATGTTGTGTGCACAGATTTTCCCTCATTATGGCCTTGGTCACATTTATCCATCAGATTTAACAGGCAAGATCTGCCTTTAACGAAGCCAAATTGAGTAGGATCCAGCATTTAGAGGTCACCTATGTCTTTATTTATAAGGTCCATAATGATAGATTTGATGGCCTTACAGATGAGGCTGGTCAGGCTTATGGGTCTGATGCTAGGCCATCTTTGTGGAGGGGAATAACTGTCTTTATCTAATGGGTAGGGTCTGATTACTCTGACTGGAAGGGCAAAAAAGCAGATGCTAGAAATTAATCCAGCACAGGGACAAGAAACATGCAGGAGGCACCATGTAGTTGCAGACAGATCAATCTTGCAAAATGGAATTAAAAACAATAACCAATCAGTCAATAAAAAATGGGAAGATAATTTTCAAACAATCACTACAAGAATTATATAATGCTGGATGTGCTACATTGCCAAATTAACATCACCAAGGTTAAAATGGTTTAAAACAGAATTCTCAATAATTTGTGTATTTTATAGATGTCAAGTTACAAAATATTTCAGATGGCACATAATGCAATCTGCACAAATAATGAAATACAGAAACTAGCACGCTCTTTCACATACCACAGTTACTTCTTGGTAGACATCATTCATATAGAAAACTACTGTTAATCAAGGATAGCATTATTTCACAGCAGCCTGCAGGCACACTTTTGGCATCTAATGTTCTGTCTGCACCCCTTACACACATTCCTGCAGGGGATATGCAACTGTAGCTAGGATACATCTCTTCTTGTTGCTAATGTCAGTTTTCAATTAGTAATAGTCTGAAACATTGTATATAGTCTTATAAATGGCAATACTTATAAAGTACAATGTATGCGACTATAGTTTTGAACAGGGTTTAACCCTCTGTAAAAAGGAGATAATTATATAAACATTGTTTTTTTTATTGAAAATCATTATTAGACATGTCGCTATCTCACTTCCTACTTTGTGAAATAAAAAAATGATACATCTCACTTGAAAGATTTCCAGACCTCACACAGCATTACACTTGATTTCAAGCACTGCAGAAGAAGGTGCTACATCTCTTGTTGTATTAGTTACCATTCCTGATAAAGCCACTATTAGTAAAATAAAAATTTGACTCTAGAAATGTGCTTTTATGTCCTTTTATATCCTGAACCAGGCTTTCAAAATCAATTTCTAAGAATTTAAATGTCAGCTTCTACACATAAATGTCAAAAGGCATTATGCATAGTGCTTAGATGTGCAAGTCTTAAACTGAAGAAAAGTATTTATCTCTGCCTGACACTTATTCTTCTAAAAATAATTAGAACCATTTATTGGCCTGAAAGAGATATATACAGCTTCTTAACGATCTCTGTGCACAATGTTATTCCACCATTATGGCAGAATACAATATTAACATTGTCTAGAGGAACAGTTATGGTGGATAATTGAAGTGTGTGATATAGCAGGTAACACGTAGAAAGTAAAATGCCGCAGACATGAAAATACAATGAAAGATATTCATGCATTTGTCATTCAGCATAAACAATCCAGGATTTCACTAATCATTCAGTTCTGGGCCATCTCCAGATGGAGGCTATTGAATCTTCCCCATCTTCCAAAGAACAGAAATTAACTATTTTTCTAAACATAAATTCATTCAAGTACTTTTACTGCACTCAAAATTTTAGTTGCACATTGTACTCATTTGTCTGTTTTTTCTTTGTTTCTTCCATTCTCAATTAAAATTACATTCCTAATTACTTGGTTTGACATTGTTTATCAAATAAAAGCGAATGGACATAAGTCCAGCCCTGAATATATTGATAAGCTCCTAAAATGGTTAAGAATCATATCTTCCTTATGAGAATGTGTCCTTCACTGCAACAATAGCTCTCAAGTGTCCTTAGTTTTCCCTCATACTTTTGTCCTGTCTACCATAAAATGTCTGATTTCTGGTAAATTACTGAGGCCTACAGTCAATTAGTAATTTCAAACATTGGAGGTTTTACTTAGTTCTCATGAAGTGCATGTTGCTGCAAAATTTGGTGTTGTATTACCCTTTTAAGTAGATACAGTTATATTTAAACCCAGTTTGGGGCATCCCCCCTTAATTTTTAGCTTTTGTTCATGATTCTTGACAAAGAACCTCAGTGTTCATGTCATTTGACTTCCAAATAGTAAAGCATTTTGGGTTTACATGGTTGAAAGCTATAATACCATTTCTGGAAAGTATTTTATTCCTAAATGCACAAACAGCATTTAATAAAATAAGGCAGGTTTGATTCTGGAAACAAAAAATTTTAGTCATGAACAAAAAATACATATCATAAATGCATTAACTGTGTCACCATTTTTTCGTCACACTACAGACTTCATCAGATGTCAGATATATCCAACAATGCCCATAAATACTAAAACACTACAGTTCCTAGCCAATAAAATTCAGCAATCAAAATAATTTAAAAAAGTGGTTAAAATAAAACAAAAAATGGTTAAAATAAAAAGTACTGAATATATATAAATAAATATTCTGCAATATATACAATATGTACTAGAAAGACAGCTGATATTTTTGTGTGTTAATATATATATATATATATATATATATATATATATATATATATATATATATATATATGGCAACCACTGTAATTATAAAATAAGCTTTTCTAAAACCTCAAAACACTACCTTCAGGTAACAAAATCTAAAAATACCATCTAGTGGTTAAAAAGCTCTGTGGCAAATGACTGCAATCCCTTATGATATATTTAATAATATTTGTATAAAAATCTGTAAAATTAGAAATAAAAAGAATCACATTGTCACAATCTGGCAGCCCTCAACTTTAAAATAGGAGCTAATGAAGCATAATCATTCAGCCCAGGAAATGTATTAGCTTCAAGCACCAGCTACCAGTAGAATTCTTATTATGTTAATGGGAGCCTCCTCTATAACAAAAACCTAAACTTAACTTAACTTGTGAAGGATCTAAGTTTAGGTTTTTTGTTAATGAGGAAGTTCCCATTGACATAACAGGGGAACCCTGGAAAGGAATTGTACTGGCAGTTGGTGCTTTAAGCTAATATATTTTCTGGGCTGAATGATAGTGTTTCATTAGCCCCTGATTTAAAGTTGAAGACTGCCAGATTGTGACAATGTAATTATTTTTAATTTTACTGATTTTTATACAAATATTCTTAAGTATATTATTAGGGGTTACAGTCATTTGCCACACAGGTGTTTAACCACTAGATGGAGGTTTTAGATTTTGTTACCTGAAGGTACTGCTTTGAGGTTTTAGAAAAGTTTATATTTATAATTACAATGGTTCCTATATATATATATATATATATATATATATATATATATATATATATATATATATATATATATATATATATATATATATATATAAATAAATAAATGTGTGTGTGTAAACATACAAAAATATCAGCTCTCTTTCTAGTATATATTGTATATATTGTAGAATATTTATTTATATATTCAGTACTTTTTATTTTAACCATTTTTTTTTTTATTTTAACCACATTTATTTTAATTACTTTGATTACATGATGATAGATTGTTGAATTTTATTGGCTAGGAACTGTAGTGTTTTAGTATGGGCATTGTTGGATAGTTCTGACATCTGATGAAGTCTGTAGTGTGACGGAAACAGTGATACAGGTAATGCAGTTATTATGTGTAATTTTTGGTCATGATTAAAGTTTTTTGTTTCCAGAATGGAACTTGCCTTATTTTATCAAGCGCTATTTGTGTGTTTATTATGTTTTGTTTCAGCACTTTTCCTCCTTGTAATGAGAGGTATTTTATTCCTACATTGTTTTACTTGACTGTCCATGGAGTCCTTTTATACTGGATGCTTTTATATATGACTTTTTATATGTGATATATGTATCCAGTATATTTATTATTCTATGTATAAATTCTATAATTTTTACAAGTAAAACTATGCCATTTAATAAGATACTAAATATCTAGATATATAGAAAATGAAGTAAATATCCTTACTATTTTCATATTATGCTGTACTATTAAATTAGAGTTTTTATATTCGAATGAAAAACCATGAATACTCCATATTATACACAATATACTTATACAAGTGCTTATATTGGTTTACATTATATCTGTTTACAAACCACATGTAATACAATACAAACTAAACAGAAATGAATTTCATTTTATTTTATTTTATTTTGATTTATTTTAGATTAATAGATGTTATTGAATGTTTTATTATTGTTGTCATATATCTTTAAATGGGTTCTGAAGGCATTGCTCTTGATATTAATTGAAACTTAATTGATTTGAAAGAGCGGGAAATTAATTAATTTAAAAATTCTAATTATGCAATTAAGACCTATATATAAGTGTATGACTTTTCATTGTGAATTGTAACCTGAAGAAGCATACTTGGTGTATGCGAAAGCGCTTGTTATTCGTGTAATAAACAGATTTTATTTCATCAAATCGTGGTGATACTTGGTTGGTGCTGGACTTATTTATTTTAATTACTTTGATTACATGATGATAGATTGTTGAATTTTATTGGCTAGGAACTGTAGTGTTTTAGTATGGGCATTGTTGGATAGTTCTGACATCTGATGAAGTCTTTATTGTGACGGAAACAGTGATACAGGTAATGCAGTTATTATGTGTAATTTTTGGTCATGATTAAAGTTTTTTGTTTCCAGAATGGAACTTGCCTTATTTTATCAAGCGCTATTTGTGTGTTTATTATGTTTTGTTTCAGCACTTTTCCTCCTTGTAATGAGAGGTATTTTATTCCTACATTGTTTTACTTGACTGTCCATGGAGTCCTTTTATACTGGATGCTTTTATATATGACTTTTTTAATACCTCTTGCTATTCCTGTGTTATTCTGAATGTATTTAAAGCATCTTCTCACTATTAATATAAGCATATTTGACTGTACAGAAAAAAGATGGGCATTTCTCCTTACTACTCCAATTTGGTTTAGTTGCCACTTGCTTAGCAGTTGTGTGATAAATTAGCATCTTACAAACACAATTTATTTATCGTGTTGTGATTACATTGTTCAGACATAAAGGAAAACATCTCAGTGGAACATAAGTCAGCATAAAGCATGTAGAGCTCACGTTGCGCTAACATATTATTTCCGGGTCAAGCATTACAGTAGATAAGCATCAACATCAGTGAATCATATGTATACTTTAAACAGAAGTTTTTACAGCAGTCAAAAAAAAAAAACTGCTTACTAACTGTACTCGGGAATACAATACTGCGGTTTAGCAGTTTAAAACGTACATGTGAGCTGCAATCATAGCCGGCCTTAGGCATAGGCCAACTAGGCGGCTGCCTAGGGCACTGCTCTAGCAGGTGCTTTTCCAGTATTTATTTGGTGTAAGTAGACCAGGATGGGGGCACTGGTTAGTGTGGTGGGGGGCGCCATGGAGATCTTTTTCCTAGGGCCACCAGTTGACCTAAGGCCGCTCCTGGCTGCAATTAGTTCAGGGAACTTCAAGCTATTACCATTTTTCAGACATTATGTTTTGTCTTGCCCAAGTGATCAGGGCATGGCTGATAAAGGTCTTCTAACTAATCTAACCTACCTGTTTAACAAAACTGAAATAGACAAAATAAAATAAAATGCAACAGCAAGAGCAGAACTATGTTTGCTGCATTTGTTCAGAGACAGATCATCAGATAAGAAACCATGAAGTTAGTGAATAATCAAACACATCATATATTAACACTATAGAAAATCCAGTTCTAATTGTTATAAAACAGACTAAAATATGTCTATCTTTACTGGTGTGAAGTATAAAAGGCAGGGATAAGGTATTTTTAGAGGGACTCTTTTGTCAGTGATCTCACTTGTCATTAGGTGTTACTACAATACTGCAGCTTGGAGGATTTAAAATTTGTATCACCATTCTAGAAATAAAAATGGCTTTTTGAACAAGGTTAATCTGTAGAATATGAAAGGCAAGAGTATTCTGACCAACCAAGCAAAAAAAAAAAAAAAGTTCTGCATGAAAAAAGAAGTGACAAGTAACAGCAACTTGTCAAACTTGTTACTGTACTTGGTGTTAACTTCCATCTCATCTTAATATACACAAAAAGCAGAGCAGGTAGAATTTGTTTGGCAGTTTCACTTCTAGACGTTTGAGAAATTCATCCTTTAATGCTGTATGTTTAATATGAATAGTGGATACACTTCCTGTAGATCACCACTCTGAAGCTGAATAAATGCATACGTCTTCACTTATATTCTTGTATAGTGCAAAAAATGGTACCACTTTTACTGGTACTACTCTGAATTTTAAGATTTGGATCTTGAGTGGAGACCACAAAGAAAATGTTGTGTCCCTTTATAGGTGGTTTCCTACTTTCTCCTTCCTTCAGCTGACAATCCTTTGTCTTTGTTTTATCTGCTCATTTTGTATTGCATTAATGTGTTTTTGCTTGTATTGTTGTATTCTTCCTTTTCTTAGATCAAATCATCTCAATCAAACAGCAATAAATGCTTTGTTTTATTTTAATTATTGGTGTTTTCCAAGGTGCAGTGTAAGTGGCAAAGCTGTTCTCATCATGGAAAGCAGGGGCTTGGCCTAGTGAAAATCATTTATCTTAATGCAAGTATATTGTGTATTTGCAGAAATCTTATTCTACATTTTGTGCTCCTGAAGATATCCTTTATGTACTTGAGCTGAGAGCTTCCTGCGTTTGGATATGAGGGAGAGTGATTCTGGTAACTGGGAAATGAGGTGTCAATACAAACCCTGGTAAAATAAGCAAGGAAGTCAGGTAGTTGAAACAATGCCATTTCTTCAGTGCCAATGACTCAACAGTGACAGACCTGATGCAGATGCAGTACAAAGAGAATAAAATCTGCAAGCATAACTTGTGAAGTAGGAAAGTAGTAAAGGGATGGCATAATAAAATGCCTGTAAAGCTGAAAACGACCTGTGAATTGGCAGCCTTACATCTTTTACAGATGTATGCACAGAGTTATTTTGCTGAATGATAAATGCAGCTCTGGGGTTAGCTAACAGGGAAGATAATCAGATTTCTGATTCCTTGAAGGCCACTTCACGATTATTTCTTTGACAGTGTTAGGAGATACTGAGCTATCAACTAGAAACAAGGCTGTAGGGAAAGAAAATAATGCATGTTTAATACATGTAAACACATCTGAATTTCTGAGAATTAAAAAAAAATACAGGAGGGACACTGGATATTTGACCTGAGTAAGTCAAAAGAATAAGACTAGGTGGAGGTTCTTATTGTTACTCTGGTTTTATTTCTCCAGGTTCAATTTATCACCGGGGCAAATTTAGGAAAGCTGCTTAACTAAAATTGCACTTGTGATTTCTGGCTTACCTGTTTAATGACTGAATACATGAAAATAACAGAAATCAACACACAGTTCCTCAATGCTTTCACAGGGGTACCCCAAGGCACCATAATTGGTCTTCTCTTATTTAGCATCTTTATTAACAACATTCACTCTATTGTTCCCACAACACTCAGTAATCCAGCATGCTGACGACTCTGCAATAATATGCAGTGCAAATTCCAGCTCTGAACTCCAGCAAATCTACCAGAATTCCCTCACTCTACTGAACCTTGGATGCTTAACAATCATCTTGCCCTAAATCCAAAAAAATGAAACTAGTATTTTTTACCCCTAATAAACCCACCACTCTCCTAGATAAAAAACTCTTCACTATACAAGCCCAAGAAATATCACTATAGACGTTGTCCCACATACTAAACTACTAGTCATTATTATAGATGAACATCTTAACTTTGACCTACACATGAACAATAACATCATAAAAATACAGCAACAGCTCGGTATGCTCTACAGGCATCAACACCTTCTTAGCCTCTTTACTAGACAAACCCTTACAACCATCTATCTATTACCCTTTCTCCTTTATGGAGCCCATCTCCTCACTAATATCAAAAATTCTGCAAATTCTTACAACAGAATAACCAAATTTGCCACCAAGGCCAAATTCTCATCCCACCACTGTCACTCACTGAAACAATTAGACTGGTTAGAACTTACCCACCATCTCTCATTCACCCAGCTAACTACAGTACACAAAATAATCTACAGACCCACAGACTTTCCTGGTCTCTCAACACTACTCACCCAATACCAACCCAGCAGGGAACTAAGATCTGAAAATCATCTACTTCTAAAAGTAGAAAAGCCCACCTTACTTGTTGATTAACTCCTCTATTCCTTCACTGTCTCCAAACAATGGAATTCACTTCCACCTTCTATAAGAAATGCAAGCAGCACCACCATCTCAAAGAAATAATGAAAAACAACTCTTCCTGGCTATGTGCCTGCTCTATAACCTAACCTCTTCCTTCTCCTTATAGGATAACTTAACTCCTATGCTTTTTGCTACTGCTGACTGATGATATTTTTCCATAATTATTATTGTTAACACTTGTTGATACTGATACAATAATGATGATTAATATATCTCTGTTTATACCTCTCCACTTGCATTCATCTGGCAACCAACAAAATTCCTGCTTTTATGTATATATTCTGTATATATTACTGTAATCGCTATCTGTAACACTGTATGTGCTTTTGTACCAATTAATGTTTAATATTTTCTGTATCTATGTTCTCGTCAGAGCTTTTATGCCCAGGCATCAACGGAAAATGGGCTCTTTTGGGCCCAGTGGACTTTCCCAGTAAACAAATGCAATAAATAAATACAGTATGAGAGGTAAACTCCACTCAAGAAAGACTTATTTTAAGAAGGTTAGTGGAGGACAATGGAATTAATTAAGTATATTTGATAACCAACTTTATAAGATCACCAGTCTTTAGACCTTCAATTATGGCTTATGTTTAGTACCTAGTAGTGTGTGCTTATATAAAATATCTTCTTGGCTATATCACAGGAAAAGTATAAACTTTGTTTGCAGTACTCCAGTGATCATTATTTCTTAAATAATAGAACAGATTTGTCATGTAAAGTACAATACTCATTTTGAAAGCTGTACTGGGAAATGTTTAGAAACTATACGTGTGGATTGACATCATGGCAGATATTACAAGTATGACCAGAATGCTGTGACTGCTGTGATAAATATTTTAAAATGATGGCGCGGGTTCTCTAAAACTCAGAGCACAGAATTTAAAAAAAAAACTAAACTATGGTAATAAATCAGTAACAATACTCCTTTAGTGAATTATGTGTGTAAATCAATACGATGTGCATTGTCTATATGGCATGAAGAAACATTTATTGAAAAGTTGGACCAATCTGAAATATATTCAGCAGAGGACTTACTTATTGTAACAAAGGCATTGTACTTTTTATTTTTAGTGACATATCCTTATTTATTTGTTTAGTTATTTATTTATTTTGTTATGGCACAATCAAGTTTTTTCACCTTTCTACTTTTATTTCTGGGTGCAAGCAAGCAATATTGCCTCTTGAAATTATTGGTATTTGACAGCATCATACTATTCAGTAATAACACAGGAAACACAGGATCTCTTCATATATAATGCAATAATGCCTGTTTTACAAGAAGGTGAAATGGGGTATTTGCATGCAGATTTTTATGGCTGCATATACTTAGGTGAAATAATTGATTACAGGACAGAGAATTTGTTAAAATGATGCAGGATAAACGGACTTAGTACATTTTCTATTTTAAATCATTAGAGCCTTGGCAATGACACTTTATATTGAGTACAAAATCCTTGTTATTAACTATCCATGTTTAGTACTGAAAGCATCATTTTACAAATAATTCTTGGCTGCAGTGAATGAAATATTTACATCACTATTTATCTTTTTTACTGGGGATTTTGAAAGTTTAATCTTTCTCATTGTTTAATTTAATAATTATCCTATTTATAAAGATTAGGTTAATCAATTTTGATTACAGTTAAAAGCTACTAATGCTGCTGTTCTATTTCATCTAGCAGCATTGCCGGTTGTGATGGTCTACTTACCGTGTTCTTTATGTGTATATATTGCAGAGCATTTCATTTGTTTATCATGCACCTTGTGAGACACTTCCCGTAATATAAATACCAGCTTTATCATCTAACCAATGAGTTAATTTCTCATTTTGTAATTATATTGGTAATTGGATTATTTTAAAGAATCATTAAGTACATTTACATACTGCATAAGAATTAGCTTGGTTAAATCATTATTTCTCCCTTATAAACTCTACGTATGCAGTCATAATTCTAAACATTTAACTAGGTTAGCTATGTCTCACAGTGAAGTATGTATGAACAAAGTTAGTATTGCTTGAGTTTTTGTAGAAATTTAAATTTTATAGACTGAGCTTCTGAGCACTATGTTTCTGCTCCGTCCAGTAGCAGTAGACTATACACGCATTAATTTATTTTCTTTCATCTTTAACACGTACTGCTGTTAGTGTTTCTAACATCTGCTTTTTCTCCTGTTTTCTTCTGCTTCCCCTTGCCCATGATGGAAGCGCATGTTAACTCTAACCATAACTCTGTCACTGCCCTGATCCTAGACTTTACCTTAGAAAAGCCTTTCCATAACACTACCACTATTCAGGCAGATTTGAGCTTAAATGGTAAGGTTTAAAGCTTGCAAATAGGAACCTGTTTTCCTTTTGTGATCTTTTGTAATTTTGGTGTTTATGGTTTTTGGTACTGTAAATCTTTAAAATTAGTGTCATGCGTTGAACATTTTGATGTTTTGAACATTCATCACAGAATGCTCTTCAATTAAATCAAGAAACTCAGCATACTTTTTACTAAGTACTTGTTTTGCCGTTTGTTTCATGAATCACAACAATGAATGATCAATGCTGACAATAAAGGTTACAGCCATGTGCTGACCTTACACTCAATGGCTGCATCTTTAGAAGGGTGTTGTTTTATCAATTCAGTTTTGTAAGTAAAACATTTTTCTTAGCAGTAAAGGTTGTTTCCTTTCTTCAAGTGTATGGCTTTGTGGGACCCTTTAGATTAAACTGGTGTTTTATGTATTTTTTTTTTCAATATGTGGCAAAGCATAGTTTGTTAGACAAAGGTTTAGATTGGTGTGAGATTTATTGCAAGTGTTTTGAATGATGGTGGATGTTTTGTTTATTGTAAGTAAATTTTCTTGGGTAAAGTGGTTTTGTTGTCTGTGTTATACTGCTGTTTGCCATATCAAATAGGTTTTCTCACTTCCCAGAGATGTAGCTTTTCTGCCGCTGTCCTCCAATCTAGTGGCCCCTTCAGAAAAAAAGGTTCATTTCTCATCAAGCACTCCTTGTGAAAGGAGCAATCCAGGTCTATTCTTCCCCATCTACACACACAAAAAACATTCTTTATTTTTTACACTATAGCAAACTGACTGCTACATTTAAGATTACACACAGAGTTCGAAAGCACTTCAGTTCTGACAGCACATGCATTACAGGCATTTATTTCTGAATGCTCATATGTTCTTAAGACTGATCGGCATCTGCCATTCATACCAGTGGTGGATCCAGGAATATGCAAAGGGGGGGGGGCAGTGTGGTAAGACAACTGTTGGGGTGGAGAGTGGGAAAGTAGAACACTGGGTTTGAGGGATGAGGAAATATCACTTACAGCTGAATGATGTCTACAGGCGTTTCTGCAATTACCTCCTACTGCTCCTCTAGGCGTCAAATATTACTTGTTCATATCTGCATTAATAATTCCAAATCCATGCTGCACACAACGTATTAGAATATTTTCTCTTGAAGCATATATGATGACAAGCACAATTGTATTGATATATGACCTCTGTCAATAAGTATTTGTTAGGGGGGCGTGGCCAAGGACGAACACAGGATAGCAGCAGATTTCTTCAGCTCCACCAATTTCATTACATTGACAGGAATTAATTACTTAAAAAATTAATTCTTGAAGTAATTTTCTTTCTAAATATGTTTGTTTTATATAGTTCTTGAACTATATCTAAAAAAGAAAGGAAATCTTAATAATATTCCTGTCATAAATTACTTTGGAAATTTTCCTGTCAGTTTATCAGTCTGAAATGAGTTCCAATAAGACAAATTCTCAAGACTCCAGCATCAAGAAAGAACTTCAGTCTCTGATAATTATAGTCCAGCAACTTACTGCTAAGATGGATAAAATGGATACTAAAATAGACACTTTCATAGAAAAAACTACAAAACAAATAGACTTGTTACATATGGACCTGCAACAACAGAAGATCCAGATGACAGGCATAGAAGAAGCTGTGAATGACATGGAAAATAAAATACAAGAAGAGGAAATCAACATTGAGTTTCTGCTGAAACAAAATACACATTTACAAACAAAGCTGGATGACCTGGAAAATAGATCTAGGCGCAATAACATTAGGATTTTTGGACTGCCAGAAAATATTGAAGGTAACAATATTACTTCTTTTTAACAACATGGCTCCCTAAAACTTTAGATTTACCAGAAGCATTCTCTTTTGGTATCGAAAGAACACATAGATCTATAGCTAATACTAACTCTAACAAAACTATCCTAAATCAGTTATAGTTAGATTTCTATCATCTTTTGATAAAGAGATGGTTCTTAAATCTGCTTGGGCTAAAGCTCCTGTTAAGTTTAATGAGACAACTGTGCGTTTTGACAATGACTATTCTTCCATGGTAATTGCTAAAAGAAAAGTTTTTCTGCCACTAATAAGGGAGCTTAAAAAAACACAGTTTAAAACATACCTTCTGTTTCCTGCCAAGCTTAAAATCTTCCTTCCTGATGGTCCTAAGGTCTTGATGATTTAGACTCTGCTTTACTGTTTGTCAAAGAAAAAGGATTTTGGATAAAATAGAAGAAATGGAATGGGCTAGTTCTTCATTAAAGAGATTGGCAACTGAAGCTTCCTGGAAGACTTCAGAGAAGAAGAAGAGACTAAAAACAAATGATTTGTTATATGTTTTTTCTCTCTCATCATTTTAGTTCATTATTAATCTTTTTGAATATAGTTCCTGCATTTCCAGAAAGCCACAAATATTTTGGAAAAGATTTAATCAAAGTTATTCTCTATGTGCAAAGAAATGTTTTGTTTCATAACCAGTCAAAATGCCTGAGGATTTAATGGCAGGCTGTGACTGATTTGTTTTTCTTTCTGAAAAAGTAAGGTTAGTAATTTGATACATTTTTATCTTTATCTTTTTTTCCTTCTTCTTTTATTATTTTCTTTGTTTAAACAATGACATTCTATTTAGATTATGTAGTGGGTAAAGGGTGGGGAGGGCAGGAGAGAACAGTAATGAAAATATCATTAATAGAATAATAACATATTTATTTCTTGTAAAAGTTTATAAGTTCTTCAAATGCTATTTCTAATTATACTTTCTTGATTATACTGCTTATGCTTGTTTGTAAATAATCTGTCATGCTTTAACTAATAATAATCAGAACTAAATAAGAGTAAATAATATGTTTTATTTTTAACTCTATTAATATAAACAGTAAGTAACATTCCATTGTATATACTTCTTACAGCTTTCTCTTACATTTTTTATTTCTGCCTCACTCCCTTTTATTTTCTACTCTCTTTTCTTTTCTTTATTAATATATAGAAATGCTTTTGACGGTGGGCACAGTGAATAATAGGATTTGTATGAAAATTGAGTTGGGAGAAGAATGCTGAGTTTTATTGCTTGTTGGTAATTTTGAGTTTAATTTCACTTGCATAGAGGCTGTGATGATCTGTGGAATACATTGTGGAGGTTCTGTCATGTTTAGATGCATTTACACTGCTAAATTAATGTTTGTCACTAGTTTTTAATAAGTTTCCCGCCAAAATGTTAAGAGAGACAATCTGGGATGTGGGCTGTCTTATGCACAATGTCCTTGAGTTACCTCAGAATCTTCAAATCACAGAATTCTCACAGAGAAACTGAAAGCAGTTAGTATAAACATTGACAAGGTTATCACACTGACACACCACAGATTCAGGAAAAATACTCTATTCATAAAATGTGTCAGTTATGATGAGTTTAGATGATGTAGTTTCTTGTAGCAAGTAAATATCTTATTTTAGAAGGCATAGAAAATGAAACATTTATTTAAATGTTTTTGAAAATCTACTTAACAGTAGCATAATAATCTGTGTTAAAAACTTGTGTCCCAAACATATACTTTACTATAACTCATTTAATTCATCTGATTGACAAGCATAAATAATCTTATAACTCTATTCTGGAAGAAATGTCATGTGATATATTTTAAAGCAGTAGGTTAGCATGATTGTAAAATCTGGTTACTAATATGTGTTTGCTGTGCATTATTTTGTATAAAGCAGACATATTTATTCTAGGGACAGCAAGTAGGATAGTGCTCTACAAAGACACAACTCAGTGAGATCAGATACATATATATATATATGTGTATGTGTGTGTGTGTGTGTGTGTGTGTGCGTGTGTGTGTGTGTGTGTGTGTGTGTGTGTGTGTGTGTGTGTATGTATGTATATATGTGTATATGTATGTGTGTGTGTGTGTGTGTGTGTGTGTGTGTGTGTGTGTGTGTGTGTGTATGTGTGTGTGTGTATATGTGTATGTGTATATGTATGTGTGCAAAGGCCTGTGTTTATGTGTGTGATGGCTTTTTTTAGGTAATAACAGGTGTTTCTGAGAATCTGCATAACTATGCAATATGATTTATAATAATTTTTATGAATACAATATTTTACTCTATTGACAATAATGAGTTTAAGTAAATGCTCATATACAAACGTTTCAAGATTTTTTTGGAAGCTGTTGATAGAATTCACATGACAGAAAATAGATGCATCTTAATGCATGTAATGTCTGAATCATATTAGCCAAAGTTTTTGATTTAAATGAATGTTAGAACATAATTTTCTCTCCTCTTGATTTCTAACATTAAGATTATTTGAATGCTATTAGAATACAAGTGTTATATATTACATAGATCTATATAATAGTATGAACAGTTTAAAAAAAAAAAAAAAAAAAGTTTATTTTAGTTTATATGATGCTGTTTTACCAAATGTGTAGTTTTGTCTTGATAGATAATTGAATTGAAAACTGTTAACCTCAGTTAAATATAACTAGTATTAAATTGATAAGGTGGTAGCTGAGGTACTGCTGCTTAGGGTAGGGGGTTAATTTGAGTAGTAAATACTCTAAGTTGGAGTTTTCAACTCAGGCGGGATGCAAGGTTTAATCCTTACATTATTTTCACTTGTTCATTGTTATATGTATATAGTTTTGACATCCACAATATATTTTGTACACTCATTGTCACTACAAACAAAATTGAATCCTATACAAAATCCCATAAGAGATTTAATAAATACAGCTATATTTAAAGGTACACCTAAAAGGAGATGTAACATTATTTATCTTGTTATTTGTTATTTCGATCATAAGATTCTTGAGTTTTAAAATGCCAAATGACAAAAGGAATTTCTTTAAACATTAATGGATTGAATAATCCGTTAAAGGGCAAGCTTAATAAGATACATTAATCTACACAAGGCCAATCTAGTCTTCCTGCAAGAAACCCATCTCTTGAAAAAGATATTGATAAACTAGCCACTAATAAGTATACAGTATTGGTTAGTTCAGAGCACACTCAGAAAAAGAGGAGTGGCTATTTTATGGAATAAAAGTATGCTCATTCCTAAAACCATTAAGTCTTATCAGGATGACAAAGGAATGTTTTGTATGGTTACAATACAAATTAATGGGAAGACTTACACTTTAATTAATGTATATTGGATACCTGGAATTGGTATTAATACAGTGAAACATCATATTGATAAGATCATATCATTCTCTGTAGGGGATATTATTTTCTGGTGATTTTAATTGTATACTACATGAAAGTGATACTACCACTATAACCAGAAGAAGAATTACATCTAATGCAAAACATTTAAATGATTTTGCTAATTCTTATCATTTGAATGATATTAATAATCAGATAGAGTCAAAATCATTACCATACACCTTTTTTCTAACAGATACAAAACTTATTCAAAATAGATAGGGTCTTTATTTCTAAACAGATGGTAACAGATTTAATTAATTCCAAAATCATTTCATGTCCTATATCTGATCATAACACAATTGTTTTTGAATTCATGATAAAAATACTCATAATGTTCAGATCAAAAGGATACCAGCATACTTAACTCAGCTAAAAGACTATAAAGAATATATACTTTCAAGTACAACATTTTATAGACATAAATAATACTCTGAAGTCTCCATTGTCTATGTTTGGGATGCCTTAAAATCATATCTATATGGACAAAGTATCAGATGGTATAATAACAATAGGAAATCTTGGGATAAGGAATTGTTAGATATTCAAAGTAAACTAGACTCTTATAAACATAATAATAAAGAAAATATTATGGACAAGAAAGTTATTGAAGAAATAAACAAACTAAATGAGAAATACAAAGAAATTTTAACTCATAAAGTTAAAATAACTTTAGAGGAATACAAGTTTTTGTCTTATTCAATAAGCCCCAAATACTTACATAGACTTATAAATAAAACAAAAGATTGAATAAACAAAACCATATCAAAGAAATCTTTTCTCTAAGGAAAAGAAGAATGTTTCTAGTATACCAGAAATACTGGATGAATTTAGAAATCACTTTCACAAGATTAACCATAACAACATTAACATGGAACCTAAAGATAAAATAAAGGAGTTTATAACCACAAACATGAATAAAAGCTTAATAAACAACAGATTAAACTATTGGACAAGAGTATTTCATATACAGAAGCTATTACACAAATAAATAAGCTTAAATCAAACAAAGCACCGGTAATGATGGTATTATACCAGAGATATATAAAATCCTTTCTAAAACTACATATTCATTAATACATAAGGTTTTTATTCTGGCCCAAACTGAGTTAATAACCCCCATCTTGGCAATATACATTTATTTCACCAATTTTAAAACCTAATAAAGATCCAACTAGATGTTCTTCATATCGACCCATCTCATTACTTAATGTTGATTATAAAATGTTTATGAGTATGTTTGCTGATAGATTGAAGACAATGATGCCCGGCATTATAGACATAGATCAGACGGGCTTCATTGTAAATAGAAATACTTTTGATAATATAAGAAGAACTTTAACATTAATTGATTTTGCAAATAGGAAAAAGAAAGATTTAACACTTATTAGTCTTGATATAGGTTCAGCATTTGATTCAGTAAGTTGGGACTATCTGTTTACCTTACTGAAATGCACAAATTCTCTGATGCATTTGTAAATTTAATTGAGCATTTATACAAAGGAACTGGCTTATATTAAGGTAGGAACATATGTTTCACAAAAATTACCCATTCTTAAAGGTACAAAGCAAGGATGTCCACTTTCTCCACTATTATTCACTTTAGTAATGGAGCATTGGGCTAATTTGATTAGAAACAGTACTGACATAGAGGGTTTTGAAATAGAAGAAAATACAACATCAAAAATTCAACTTTTTGCAGATGATGTTCTAATTACATCAGCAGGATCTAATTCTTCTATGCAGTCTTTATTTGATAAAATGATGAATTTTAAAAGTATTTCTGGTTTAATATTCAATGAAGAAAAAACTAAAATACTACCTATAGATACACGAAAAAATACTCTCATTAGTGATTTTACTAAATATGTACCCAACTCAGGTCAGATAACTTATTTAGGTATAATACTATCTAAAGACATTAAATCTATTATATATAATAACTATAATACCTGTTTTCTTAATATACAAAATCTTTTTAATACCTGGAATAATATGTTTTTTACTATGGAGGAGAGACTTACAATTATTAAAATGATAATATTCCCCAAGATTTTATACTTAATACAATCAATAATACTTTCACCTACAAAAATAACTATCAAGAAACTGAATACACTAATGTTAAATTTCTTATGGGCACCTAATAGACCTAGGATTGCATTAAAGAAACATACTAATAGCTGGTCTCAAGGGGGTATTTCTTTTCCAGACTTTAATTTATATATTATCTCTTCTATTATAAAAGAGTATTACTTTATTAATAGATCGGTCATATGTCGCAAAATGGAAAGATTATTGGGAGCTAATTAGTATGCACTTCATGAAAATCTCCTTAACACATAAAAATATGATTATAAATAACTCCATGTTGTGGTTGCTAAATGAATTTTGTACTTCACCTATTACACCTAAACATATGGTCTGTTACCCATTAAATATTATTATTAGTTATCGTAACTTTATATTCATGCACCCTAAGTATAGGGAATGGAATTTTATTGTATTCCCTATAATTTATACTCAGGGTATGCTTATGTCATCTACTTCTGAAGGAGCTCATTTAGCTATAGATAATAATCTAAAGTACTGGTATCAGCTGATATCTGATAATAAAGTTAAAAATCTAGATTTCTTAAAACAAGAATTTGATCTAAGAGAAACTTGCTGGTTAGAGGTTCAGATCTTTAGACAACATCTCATTGATAGAATAGATCTAATGTCTATAACAGTTAAAGAATCTATTCCAAAACTGATTGATTACTTGATAATAAATTTACAGCATAAAGTTTCTGATAAAGGAAAACTTTCATATATACATAAAATTATCAGACAAGAAACTTTTACAATGTAGATTCATACTGGAATTATTTCACCTCTATTAATGGGGACCCACCAACTCAACAAGATAAACAATATATATTGAATCTGCTTATAGAACTACATCTTCCATTGTCTGGAGACTTTATACATGGAAATTTTACATAGATCTTTTATACACCTTTGATGATGAATAAAATTAATAATAAAGATAATCTATGTAAGAGATGTAATGTAGAAATTAATGCTGACTGGGCTCATATGTTTTATGACTGTATGAAGTTGAAAGAATACTGGAAGTCAATTAATGAATTTTTGCAGGCTCTTTTACAGATAATTTCATTATTTCTAAGTCTCTTATATTATTCAACACACCTGTACCTCAATGTGTTAAAAAGATTAAGCTTCCCTTGTTATGGTCTATCCTAGCAGTGGCTAGGAAAATAATAACTAGAAATTGGATTTCAGATACACCTCCTTCATTCAATGAATTTAAAATTGTTATGAATATAATGTGTCATATGGAAATAAGCACAATTAGAATGAGAACAACTAGAAAAACATCACATTTTATTGTATGGGATAATTTACAAAATTTGTTAAAAAAATTCTAATTTCAATAGCACAGTATTTTAGTTTAATTAATTGATCTGATTGTAGTGGATGTCTTTGTAAATACTTTAGTTGTTTTGTTGAATATTATAATAATACCTATTTTTAATTATTTGTATAAAATTGTTATGATATTTCTCTTATATGTTAAAACAATAAACTTGTTTTGAAAAAAAAAAAAGTGATGGCAACCCAATAAGTATTTGTTAGAACTGTAAGGTGATAACGTAATTTTTTTTTAAAGCTGAAGCCACACCCACTGGGAGTTAAAGGTACACACTCAAAAGAGCTCTACTGAGGGTAATGAGTTAAGATGCTTTGACATTATGCACATTCAGCACACAACAAATTTAAAGACCATGCCAGTTTTTTCAATGATTGCCTGGAAGAGATGATTGGTTGTCCATGCCAAGTCACAGTCTCCTTCCATGGCACAGCTGGCATATGCATTGTTATAAACTAGCAAAGAGTCCCACTGAAGGTAACAGCCACAGCAAGTACCACAGTAAATTTAATTTTTTTTTTTTTTGTAAATAAATAATGAGCCATATCGAAACAGTGAAGTTTAGTGAAAGTAACACAGCCATTAAGAAAGCAGATATTTTGAAAAATTTAGTCATGTGCAATATATAAAGTCTATTGTAACCATTATAGTATTTCACATAGGAGTGTAAGAAATCTCTCAGTGCTGGAATCAAAGGAAGGAAAGGAACACATCTGTTTGGGCCACTGTATCTGTTTGTCATCACAGGAAACCAACTGATCTGACACTAACAGGTTACAGTCCTCAGGCACAGGATCTTCTTCAAAAAATGATCCTTAGCAGTTCGTTTGGGCAACAGTTTTTGTTTGTTGATCCTTAGCAGAGCAACTGGGAAGTAGAAATGCCAATATTACTATAACCCAAGTTTGCACATCCTAACCAATTGCCTGAACCATGGCTCTATCTATTGCAAGCATCTCAGATGGGAAACCAGTAAGAGACTACTGCTTCACCATGTGGAGGGTCTTCTGTTTCTTTTTAGCATGCACTACACTGGTGGGATGATCCCTGGGAGAAAGCATCAATACTGGCAACAGATTCTGCATCCCAGAGTTTCACTGCACCTGAAGGATTTGGTTATCCAATAGTCTTGTGCCATGCAAAGTTGTGATACTATGACCACTCCAGAGGTAACAAAAGGTGAGTAATCTGATAGCCTGTCTGAAGCTAAGTCTACTGCAGTGTAACAAGCTGTAAGCTGAGGCATATGTTTTTATGTATTCTTTTGTTTTTAAGTGAGATGGGGAAGATGGAGATGGGTGGCATGTCGATCAGGGGACAAGAAACTAGCCAACTCAACATCACATACTGGCTGCACAGTCATCACAGTAAGAAGATGGATTCTCCTTCTAAACAGCAATTTAAAGATTATGTCTGTAGGGGCACTATTCTGAACAGACTGAGAAAATGACAGTATTTTCAGTAACAAAGTTCAAAAAACAAAATCAGTGAAATCACCCTGATTTTGTAAAAAAAAAAAAAGGTTAGTTTCAGTCCAAAACAATGAATACAGTCTATAGCAGTATTAGCCAAGACATAAATCATAAACTGACAAAAAATTCTTGTCAGAAATGTTTAACAAACAGAATGGCATAAAAAGTATTCTGAAGTCTATTTCTACAGGCGTTACTATTCAGACAACTGCACAAAATAAAATGACAGTTTCAATAACACAGTTCTAAGCAGAATGTACATGCACAGAAGTTCCCTAACTTTGTACACATTTGCTAGTTTCAGTCAAAATGAATAGATACAGCCTAAAACACTTTTAGATAATAAAATATATGTCATAAGCTGATGAAAAAATCCTGTCATAAGTGTTTAGCATATAAATTGGCACAAATCACTTGGCTACCAGACCTTTCGGCCACCTAACCTAGACCGAAACACTAAAGGCAGAGGCATGTCCATATTCATTAAGGATATCCACACCTCCAGGCTAGTTGCTCAGCATAATGCATTCGAGATTATCCAAGTCCAACTAACTCTAGGCAAGACCGCAATCCAAATTGTAACTTGCTACAGATCCCCAACCATGCCCCAGGATTCCCACTCCTCATTTCTTGATACACTGGAAAATATTAGGGTACAATCCAACACCCTCATAGTGGGTGATTTCAACTACCCCACCATTAACTGAGAAAACTACTTGTGCCAACTCTATTGCCCAACGTTTTCTGGAATTCATAAATTCCAGCGCCTTGGATCAACTTATCCACACCCCCACCAGGGGCAGCAATATCCTAGACCTGGTCATTACCAACATGGGCAACCGGTGTTACACACCAGAGGTCAATTCCTTGTTGGTCAGATCTGACCACAAGCTAATCACCCTAGATATCCACATCCCGTTAGGGAAACCACGGTAAAAGATTTCTCCAAAGCCAACTTCACACTTCTTAAGACAGAAGTGGCAAACCTCACGAAACCCATGCAGATGGACAATAGAGCTACAACTGCTGAATCCTACACAAATGTACTTTATAAGCACTTACACGAGTGCATGGATCATGCTATCCCTAACAGAACCAAGATGCTATCCTCCAAAAAAAGGAAGCCAATCTGGTGGTCTCCTGCCATAAACAAACTACAAGAGAAGAAAGAAACTGTTGCAAAAAAGAGTAGAATGTCATGACTGGAGGAACTCCCTGGTCAGCCTCAGTAAGAAGTTGAGATCCCTCATAAAATACTCCAAAGCTAGTTAGGAAAACAAAATCACCACTGATTCTAAAGACAACCACAAAGCATTCTATAGCTATGTCAAGAATCTCAATGGCAACACTCAGATCTGCTCTGAGTTACAGCACAATGGCACTAAATATACAAAACCAAATGATATTGCCAACATCCTGGCAGATAGGTTCAGTGCTAACTTTACCCCTCCCTCACCCCCTAAAGGGCCCATCTCTATACTGGAAGAATGCATAGTTCCTGTAATCATGGCTGCAGAGGTAAAAATCACACTCTCCAAAGCCAAGAGAACAGCATCCATGGGACCTGACAACATCCCAGGTTGCATTCTACATGAACTACAGAATAAGCTGGCACCCCACCTAAGCACCATGTTCAATCATAGCCTCACTTCAGGCTTTGTGCCCACTGAAAGGCACACAGTGATGGTTATCCCACTCCACAAAGGGGGAGCCACCCAGGACCCCAGGAACTACTGCCCCATTAGCCTAATGAGCCTGGTCTGCAAGGCCATATAATGTATCATCATGGTACTTATAAACAAAGACATTGGTAATCTTTAAACTCTGGGCCCCACCCAGTTCGAGTTTGTAAAAGGCAGATCATGTCTCCTAAACCTGACAGACTTCTTTGAAGCAGTCACCAAAGCAGTAGATGAGGGTAAGGTGGTTAACACAGCCTATCTAGATCTCGCCAAGGCTTTTGACACCATCACCCACTCTGGAATTATAGATAAGCTCACTAAACTAGGTATAAATCCCTATGTCACAAGATGGGCTGCCAACTGGCTCACTGACAGAATCCACACTGTGAAAGTAGCAGACTTGAAATCCGAATTCAGACCAATGACAAATGGAGTACCACAGGGTTCATTCCTGGGTCATCTCCTGTTTTAGGTTCATAGGTTCATAGGTTCATACTAGGCTATCTTCCCTAGGGCATTTATAAGCCTAGCCAGAGTGTGTTTGGCTTTCGCCACCCATTTTAAATTAATTTTGCTATGCCCTTTTTCGAGGTTAGTATACTGTGCCTCTGTCTAACAGTGACACAGAAGTGATACCCGGGGTAAACCTACGATCGCCCATCCACTCATCAAGATTCCTCTTGAAGAGAGTCAATGAGGGACTCTGCCTAACCTGGACTGGGATTTTATTCCAGAGTGAAGGGAGCCTCTGGGTTATGAATCTGTCCCTCCAGCATGTCCTATTTATTTCAGTGCTGAGGTTCAAGTCTCTCGAGTGCGTAGCTTGATGGGATTTGGATTTTCTGAGGTGCAGCATGTCCATTAATTCCGTGTTGGACATGGCTTTATACGTCAGGCACAGATAGCCTCTGAGCAGGCGGTATGCCACTGAGTAGAGCTGGAATTTCTTTAACCGGGCAGCATATGGCATTTGTTTGAGCCCTATGATCCTCTTGGTGAAGTATACAGTTGCTGCAGGTGTCTGGTAAGGTACATCCCAAAAGGAGCATTGTACTCAATTATGGGCCTGATGAGGGATGAGTAAAGAGGCACGATGACCTCCCCTGATGTAGATGTGAATCCCTTCATGATTAGGTGGGCTATATAGAATGTTTTTCTAACCACTTTGGCCACGTGGTTGTCAAATGAGAGATTGCTATCAACTTGGGTCCCCAGGTCCCTAATTACTTCTTCTGTACTTAATGGATTACCACCTATGTGGTAATTTGTGGGCACTTTGTTTTTGCTAAAGGGGATGACTATACACTTTTTGGCGTTTAGCATGAGGCCATGGCTCTGGCACCAGTTGCCTGTTTCTATGAGGCCCTTTTGGAGGATGCTTGTGTCGGCTGGAGAGTCGATTATGGTGCCCAGTTTGCAGTCATCTGTGAACTTAGTCAGCCACAGTCCTTCCGTGTTGGCCTGTACCTCCGAGAAATATATACCTAACAAGCGAGGTCCCAGGACTGAGCCTTGTGGAATGCCACTTGTAACTGGTTTGGAGTCTGACATGGCTCCAGCAATTCTAACCATGTGGGTTCTGTCCTTGTGCCAGTTTGCAACCCATCTAGTGACATAGGGGTTTATATTTAAGTGGGTGAGCTTATCTATAATGCCCAAGTGGGGTATTGTATCGAAGGCTTTTGTGAGGTCCAGGTAGGCTGTGTGGACCACCTTCCCCTCATCAATGGCCTTGGTGACTGTTTCAAAGAAATCAACCAGGTTTAAGAGATAGGATCTGCCCTTAACAAAGCCGAACTGGGTAGGATCCAGTGTCTGTAGGTCCCCAATATCTTTATTTATGAGGTCCATGATGATCCTTTCCATAGCTTTGCAGACTAAGCTAGTCAGGCTTATGGGGCGATAGTTTCCAGGATCCATTGAGGCACCACCTTTGTGGAGAGGGACTACTGTTGCTGTAATGCCTCTCTTTGGGGACATATCCTGTAGTAAGGCTAAGATTGAACAGTAGTTTTATGTTTGGGTTTAGCTCTTCTTGGAGTTCATGTAGGGACGCAGCCCGAGACACCGTCTGGTCCCATTGATGCTGTGTTTTTTGCTTTGGAGAGGGCAGCTCTTACCTGAGCATCTGAGATGTCAGGGGGGCAGCACTCTGCTGGGATAAATATTTGCCCATTTGGTGGGGAGGAGGGGGAGAAGTTTGCACTGAACCTGTCAGCTAGGATGTTGGCAATGTCTGTGGGTTCGGTGTATTTTTTGTCATTTTGGACTAATTCTGAGCATATCTGGGAATTCCCACCCAGGTTCCTAACATAACTAAAGAAAGGCTTGTGATTATCCTTAGTGTCCTGTGCAATCTTTCTCTCGAAGCTGGCCTTAGATGATTTTATGAGTGCCCGGAATTATTTTGTCAGGCATGTTGTGATCCTTGTACTAGAAAGGTAGATGTCCATGAAGTATGTGTTTATTTGGGATCAGGATGTGTTAAGTGTAGCATGTCCAACACCTCTGGGTTGGACATGGCTTTATTCAGGGTAGGCTGATTGCTACATAGTGCAACTAGGGATTGGGAAGGGCAGTGTATACCATCTACACATGGGCAATAACCCTTAAAGGAAATATGTGATCTATTATGGGTCACATGGGTGTTGTGTATGGCTGAGCAATTATCTCTATATTCCTGGAAGGCACCCTGTCATGATTAGGGGTGCCACATACAACTACCTGTCTGTTGTGGTGAAGTAACTATCAAAGGAAAGACTACTGTCCAGCTGCATCCCATACACACAGTTGCCATTATGTTGACCGCTGCCTAGGTGGTAGCTCATGGGTACAGGGTTTGTAACATAGGGGATGACAATGCAATACTTAGCTGTCAGATTGTGGCCATACGTCACACATCACACATCTGACATGTTAAGGCCCTTCTGTATGTTGAATGCAGCACACATTGAGTCGACTATTGCTCCTAGTTCATAGTCATTTGCAAACATCAATAGGCTGACGCCTTCTGTGTTAGTCTGTGTGGTATAGATAACAAAGAGGGGGAGTACCAGGAATGAACCCTGTATTAATGTGGCTGGCACTGGTTTGATGTGCGTGTATTAGTCAGACACTGTCTGTAGTGTTGGTTCTGCCAGCAGTCCAGTTGTCAATCACTCCTGTGACATAGAAATATACACCTAGTTTACTGACTGTAACTGGAACACAGTATGAGTGATGGTGTCCTACAACCTGGCAAGGTCATGATATGCAGTGTGAATCAACCCTACTGTCATCTACATCTGTGCTGAGTACATCAAATACGTTGATCACAGTTCATGGCCTTACAGACCAGACTCAGCAGGGTAGTCATGCACTATTTCCCATTATCAGTGGTGTTTCCCCCTTTGTGGGGTGTGATAACTGTTGCTGTGCACCATTCGGTGTATACACAGCCTGACATGGAGCTATGATTGAACATGATGTGTATGTGGATAGCTGATTGTTCTTACATTTGTGTAGGATACACCTTGGGATTTTGACAGGTCCCATGAAAGCTGTATGTATGGCTTTAGAGAGTGCAGCTTGTACCTGCATAGTTGTTATTACAGGGGCTCTGTAGTGTACATGGATATATTACTAAGTGTACCTGTTGGGGGGGAAGGTGGGAGTGGGATTAGGTTCTCCAAGACCCTATCTGGATGAACAGGTGCTATTTTTGTAGGTGCAGTACTTCCCATGCCATAGTGCTGTGCAGCATGGCAGGTCTTGTCGTTGCCATTACAATTAATGACACAGCTGTAGAATGCTCTGTGCTTGGCCTCATAATATGTGGCTGATTAGTTTCACGGTAGCTTTGTATGGTTTTATATGGTGTATCTGCATCTTACTGAGGCTGACCAGGGATCACCTACACTCATGTGTGTTCACTCTTGCAACAGTTACTACCTTCTGTGGTACAGTTTAAAGCATGGTACTACCAGTTTGCCTTCTTGTTTGTGTTTGGTTGAATCCTGGTTCTGTTTCAGTGGCACAATCGCTGCATGTATGTGACTGCTTAAGGTTCATTTGTGTAGGATTCAGCATTTGCACATGCATTGTCCATCTGCATGGGTGCCTGACAGTCACCACTTTGCTCTTAGGAAGTATAACATTGGCATTGAAGTCTGACTATGTGTAGCATACTGTTAGCCCTGTTTGTGTGACTACTGTGATCCAGGTCATTGGGGTTGATAGACTCCAACATGCATTGAGCGCAGGTTTTGGTACATGAGGAGCCTTCCCAGTTCATAATGGAATAGTTGAGAGTAACCATTATTATGGGTTTCTGTCTCAGACCTAATCTTCCCCATTACAGCATATTATAACCGTTGAGAAATCCGTGGCATGGTGGGTGATCTGTCACAAGATGCAATTTGAATTCCACTTTAGCACAAAGGTAGTTGCTCAGCATAATGCATCTGAAGTTAGGCAAATGCAACTAGCATGGGGGTGTATATATCCTTCAAGAATATGGACACGCCTGCAGCCCATGTGTTCCAATAAAGGATAATGGGCAAAAGGTGAGGTATGTGTTATAACATGGTCATGCAGGTGTGCTCTCCGGAGCATTGAAACATGTCTCAGCCACTGCACAGATATGTTCTCCGTGTTAGGGATTGACATATGTGTGTGTCCATATAGTGTTTCTGACATGTATCATTGTGTAGCGGGACCCGCAGTTTATTGCTTGGCTGTCCCTGTAACAGCAGTGGACCTTCACTTGAACTGTGCATGATGAAGGCACTATAGGGGAAGCATGAGCCCTAGGCAGTATCCAGATTCCCAGGTGTGACAGGTGCAGGCCCTGTCTGGCAAAGCATCATGGTCTGTCATCCATGTTATCCCAGGCAGACAGATACTGGATACCCTTTGACTTGCACCACTACACTAGACATTTGTGGAATACAATCCTTTTGTCCCTGTACTGCAGTATCATTCTGGCCAATAGCAGTATGCTACCCAGGCCTTGGGACATACCTGCATGGGCTACAAAACCTGACAGTTCCTACATGTGTTTCTATGCAGTCCAGGCTACTGCATCACAGGTCCTGCACAACAACATTGAATATGCCAGAGCCATGTGTATAGTTCAAAAGGTGGTCTGACTGTATGTGACTAATCATGGCAGACAAGCAGCTGACAGTATGTACGCCCTCGTATAGGTTGGTGTGTAACATAGTTATAGAGTTTGCATTCACAAATGAGTACTGTTGAGCATGTTTCCAGCCACATGTTCTGAGGTGTGGCACAATTATGCAAACTATGTCATACAGTTTGTGTATTTTGGTGTCTGTCTCTTCCAGCTTGGGTGGTCACTTGTTTGGCTAGATAGTTAGAAGCATCTGTGAATTTGTGTGATTTCTGGTAGTGTGTGCAGGTGTCCTTACTGTGTTCTGGTAAGGGTATGTGTTGGTTGTGTTGATGAGATGCATGTGTTAACCTACACCTCATGACTGTCTAGTCCAGTCATGGCTGTAGACTGGGCTGCCTTCCTGCTTACCCCTGTAGCTGCATCCCAAACAATGTGTAGAGCATGGTGTTAAGTGGGTTTGGCAGTGTACCTGACATAGAGATTACATTCCCCCAGGATGGCCACATACACAAAGCTGACATTAGTAAACACCAGTAGCTGACTAGTGGACATGACTGTATGAGCATTCAGTACTACAAGTACCAAGTACTGTATTTAGTTTACATATAGCTTTTGAAGATGTTTTAGACAGTGATGCTCACATGTAAATATTTGTGTTATGGACATGACAACACTGGCTATTACGGAAACATTGTAGCTACCTTTAGCAGCAATCCTCCTCTGAGGAGCACATCACATCCTGTTAGTTGATTACAGATGATGCAAGTTTCTACAGGTCTGTTTCCTTCTCTGGGTATATACTCACATATCCACCAGGACCATGAGCTCTGTTTGGCACAGACACCCACTCTCCAAACAGAGTCATGTATCAATAAACTGTGATGCCACTATCAACATGATCAGGATATAATCAGATAGTGTAAGCCATCACCTATGAAGCGGCTATTACACATGGGCAGCTGTCTCCTACATCTTACACTCCTACTGCAGATGTTACACAGGAGTTAAAGATGACATGCAACCTGTTTCATTACCAGTACTGTGCACTGCCTTACATACAGTATGCACAAGCAGCTGTTAGGTTGGCAAAGAGAGGTTGGGTTACACAAACCTGGTAATTCAACCAGTGTGTCTCTACTCTCAATATCCACTCTATGTAGGTGTGCACATAGCCATTTGGCCCAGCCCTGTAACAAGGGTCACTACACATTTGCATAACATGTACACATGCACAGCTGTTATTGCTTGCGAATGATACTAGAGAGGTCCAGCCCTGTAACAAGGGTCACTACACATTTGCATAACATGTACACATGCGCAGCTGTTATTGCTTGCAAACGATACTAGGGAGGTCCAGCCCTGTAACAAGGGTCACTACACATTTGCACAACATGTACACATGCACAGCTGTTATTGCTTGCAAATGATACTAGAGAGGACCAGCCTTGTAACAAGGGTCACTACACATTTGCATAACATGTAGACATGCACAGCTGTTATTGCTTGCAAACAATACTAGAGAGGTCCAGCCATGTAACAAGGGTCACTACACATTTGCATAACATGTACACATGCACAGCTGTTATTGAGAGGTGGATATTACATGTGTTATGTGCATGGATAGTTACCTGGCTCTTCCAGTTATCTTTGCTATCATGCTGCTAAACTGTCAGATGAATACAAATTATATGTATCCTGTTATTGAGTATTGCAATTGCCAATAGACATAACTACTGTTTGCATAACATAACAGAACTGCTATGTAGAATAGAATACAGATCTGTCTAAAATACTGAACATTACACAGTTATTGGCACAATATCCCACAATGCACATAATATTTGCATGGTAAGCCCACCTTTATCATGTTCATCTTACTTATACACCCATACATATGTCGACTATTACAATATATCGACATATACTATCCCCTGTTATAGCACATACTTGTTGGACCAACCCTGACACTGACAGTGGCTGGAAGCGAATTGGTGAGTACTAAGCCCATATCATCCCTTGTGGTGTATGCGGAGTTTGCCTTGTGACCTACAGCAGTACACACATAGAATACTACAAGCATAAATACTGCTCAACAATACATCACTACAATATAGCTATTTCCACTACATGCATTGATTACACTGTAATTCTTACAGAACAGGTACTATGTACGCAGACATACTACATGTTATACATACCTTCTTAGTAACTGGAAGTGTTATTGACTAGTATAATACTTGCTTTTGGTTCGTTTTTTAGTGTTTTGTACTGTCCTACAGGTAGATACAAATGGTTTGAATGTGTGACAAGGCAACCTTTTATAGTTACAGATCAGTAACCTGCTATCCCAATAACCAGTTGGGGTTCCTAAGTAGCTAATTACATGCACATCAGCTGTGCTGCTACTGCCTTAGCCAATACCATGGCTACAGTGGAGTATAACTGAGTACTCCACTTGGGCATTGTCCCTTTGCCTTACTTGTGAGGAAGACAGCGTGGAAGTGTTGTTTGTAATCTATTGCAACAGCTGTATGGAGATGAAGAGTAATATATTGTGTGTAATGCCTAGAGGATTTGGTCTAAATGTGAGTACTGCTGTTATATTTCTGAACATTGCTTCTTGTGCAGTGTTTGTCTGTACCTAATACTTCTGCATATGTTTCAGTCTGGCCAGGTTGTTTGACCAGCTCAAGGCTGCATAGCTATTCATATAATGTTAGGGGGTTTACAGTGTGCTTACCAGACATATTTATTTTGGTGTTACTGTGTATCATACTGTGCTGATAATCAGTACTCGGTAACACTTCCTGGTGTACGAACCTTTCAACCCTCTGAAACGGGATTAGTTCATAAAAACCCTGTTACATTAGCAGCTGTTCAATTGTATAACAGCAACTATTTCACATAGGGCCATGTTAGTGTGTCTGTGTCCAGGTATGTTAAGGTTTCAGCAGATGTTGTACAGTAGTTAAATAATTGGTTATGGTATGACAGTATTGTATTGATGTAATTATTTTAATTGTGGGGTGATGTTGGTGGGTGTACATAGCACATGCAGGTGTGCAGGAACCCCTTTTATATAACGTCTATATGTGTGTCGGTGTTCTTTCCCTATGTGAACACCTATCCCTTAGTGGAATAATACTATGGTAATTGCAGGCTGATTCATTAAGGCACTGTTAAATGTTTCCTGTATAGCATGCAGGTACTGTTAGTCCTTGAAACTTTTTGGCAATACATCGGAATGTAATAAAGGTTTGCAAAATGAAAGTTGTCTGTGTATTTCTGTCATGGATATTTGCAGTCATTGCAGTTGTGTTGGTGACTGTGTCCATAGAACATAATTTTCAATATTGTATTGGCATATAATCTTCATATGTTATGTTCATACTGTTTGAGGGGGGGGGGTGGAATGTGTGATTGTTATGGTCCATGTTTTACTCAGATATGAACAGTTCGGATGCTGTCTACAGACATGTATATATACATATACATATATATATATATATATATATATATATATATATATATATATATACGTGTGTGTGTATGTATATAGATATATATATATATATATATATATATATATATTATTGCATACGTTTATCTGTACCTCAATAGATGTGTAGATGTTTTTAACCTATCTATACATCTACATATATATGTAGACCTGTATATATCGACATGTCTCTATGTATCTCTCTCTCTCTCTCTCTCTCTATATATATATATATATATATATATATATATATATATATATATATATATATATATATATATATATATATATATATATATATATATATGAGCATACACCTTTAATTGGGTACACGGCGGGTTGTCCTATTTCAACATATTCCTCCCTTTTGTGTTTTAACCTGTCTGCATACACAACTGTGATAGGTACATCCCAGGTAGCTTAGTGTTAGGTTACTCTGAGGATGGAGTACATGGTTGTGTTTTCTAATCTTGGAAGGTGTTATTAATTTTCCTCTCAGAGTAGGCACTGGTAGGGAAAGTGTGAATAATGCACATTTATGCAGTTATAATCAGGTATTCCCGTGGTCTGAGTGACATCAAGCAAAGGTTAAACCTGTGAAGCCCTTCTCCATTTACCAAGTTTCAGTGCCGCTTACCATCATGGAAACCTGCTTACAACTGCTTAAGATTGCTTTAATCCACCTGCATCCAACAGCCCTTATTCTGGCCTTCAAAATAACTTAACAGCCCTTGAACCCGGGACCATGAACACCACAGTCATGGACTTTACCACTAAGGCATCTGAGATATGTACAAATGTTATAGTGTTTAGAATATACATTTTACTACAGGCATTCTTCATTACTGAAAACAAATGTGACAGTCAGTTGATGTACATATGTCTGATACATGTTAATGTTCATATGTTTGTGAAATCAGGTGTTGCAATGTAACATGACAGGGTGTATTATGAATGAGAAAGGTTCTTCTTTTGTATCCTTTTTATATTGTCCCCATACTCCATGTATACCCCTCCAGTTCACTTATTGAACATCCGACCCAGGCCCTCCTTGATGCATGATTGCATTACCCATCATTCCTCCCCCACCCCAATCATCACATACACAACAACCATCCCTTCTATAGTGAATTAGGTTAATATTAATAGTTATAATACCAGAGCTGCATGTGTTTTGTGTACTCTTCAATTCCTTTGGAGTGCTTCTGTGTCACAAAGTGTGTTCATAGATGTTTATATATATGGTTATTGATGTAACTGTATAATATATATATATATATATATATATATATATATATATATATATATATATTTGTGTGTGTGTGTGTGTGTGTGTGTGTGTGTGTGTGTGTGCAGACATCACTGGCATATATATATATATATATATATATATATATATATATATATATATATATATATATATATATATATATATATATATATATATATTTTTTTTTTTTCGTATTAATTTGTAACAGTAATACATATGTAGACTTGAATGTGTTGGTTCACAAACTACAGTACATTACAATGTACTGTACATATGTACACAAAGTGTCTGCCCCATTTGTGATCATTACAGTGGAATGCATATGGTATAAGGTGTAGTCTCAAGAGTGTGAAACATGTATACACCTCAGATGGCTTAGTGGTAAGTCCCATGACTATAGTGTGCATGGTCCAAGGTTCAACACCTGCAATGGTTTGTAAATGTTTTTTACTCCAGAATAATGCTCATTTAAGCAGTTGTAAGAATGTTTAAAAGTGTTTGTGTGACAGTATAGCAGTGGTTAAACACAGTTAAACAAACTTTGTTAACATATAACCTGTACGTGCAAACACGGCCACATCCACTAACTACTCAGGATATATACATGTCAGTGAAGTAACATCTCACTATGTGCTGACGTAACATTACATTCTCTGTTGACTGTAGTCCCAGCACACATGGGTTTATATGGGTGTTTTGAATGTTTATTATACAGACGATTACTACCTATATATTCAAGTTGTGGTTAAGGTATACTTTTGAACATGATAAACTTCCCTAACTTTATCGGGATTGGGACCTCGAATGCACAGATACTATGCAGATGCTGTAACCATTACACTGTTGACATTAACGTTGCTTCCGCCTATTTCCTATTTAGATGATTTCTATGTGTAAGCTAGGCTAAGCAAAGGGCAGAGGCCCCCAAACCCACTGAGCTTCACTTACTCTTGAAATAACAGCATATAACAAATGTACTGTGAGACAATACATTACATTCCAAACTACATTAGGCATAGCCCCTCACTGACACACGCCAAGGGAAACCTTGTTGTGTGAATGGGTAACAGAATATACACCTGTGGGATCATGTGTCCCAGAACCATACAGCCAGGGGGTGGGGGAGCCTGTCCAGTTTGATAGCTCCGAGTCCTGTTGGGGAAACTGAATGGTGTTGAATTGTCACATTAACATGCCCTCTTTAGATCACTAAGTGTTCCTATCACCCTCCACAACCCCATCTTCAACAGCTTCTGGCAACTCTGCCTGGAATTGCTTCATTGACTATGCTTGACAGAGGCTCAGTTACTTCATCAATGGTGAGAAGAAAGCCAACACACTGTAGCTATGCTTCTAATTGCCCTTGGGCAGATAGATAGTAGGCTGTCTGTGAACCTCTAAAGTGCAGGCCATCACAGCCATAATATGTGAATAAGCAGACCTTCAGATCACAATATACATTGAGAAATCACCACATAGTCAGGAAATAGTTAAGTACAGCAAGAACATACAGAACACCGATACTTAGTCACTCTAAAAGCCTATCTTGGAAGCTAGAAGACTTGTATAAATTTAAGGCTTTCTATTGCTTACCAGTAGGTTACCTACAGGAGAGATAAAAAACAAGCACAGATGGGCAGCATGCATGCAACAATACCATACCGGCCTAGGTGTCAGCCTTAGGCTTTGGAATACTGGCCAAGGCTATTGGCACTCCCATGGTGCCTTATTTAGGAGAGTCTCGAAGGTGAATACCATCTCCGTAAACAGCACAATAGCAGAATCAATTAGGGTTATGCTACTCAACACCAGGGGTTGTAATCACAACATGCATGCACTCACAGCACTCCTCAGGACGGACAAAATCAACATCTGTGCAGTAACTGAAATCTGCCTTAAGGGTCCTGAGAGCACACCAGCACTACCAGACTACAACCCATACCACACATTTCAGCCACAGAACATGGACGGACACAGACATGGAGGGGGTGTATCCATATTCCTCAGGGATACCTACACCTCCAGGTTAGTGGGGCAGCATGATACCTCTGAGATCATCCATGTGCAGCTAACTTCAGCCACAACTGCAATGTAAACTGTAGATCACCCTCCATGACCCAGGACCACCCCTCCACCTACCTGGAGACAGTGGAGAACATGACAGTCATAACGCACATCCTGGCATTGGTCGATGTCAACTACCATACCATTAACTGAGAAACTTACTCGAGTACTCACTTCCAGGCCCATCGTTTCCTGGAATTTATCACCTCATATGCCCTGTATCAGGTGGTAACCTCCCTAACAAGGAGTGGAAACATACTAGAAGTGGTCATCACCAACATGGGCAAAAGGTGCACCACAGCGGAGGTTAACCGGTCACTGGTTAGATTCGACCATAAACTATTCACTGTTTCCATACCCAAGAATCGCCCCCACCCATGGATACCACAGTGTATACCTTTCCTACAGCTACATTTACACAACTAGTAACAGGGGTGGTGGGTTTCACAGCCCCCTCACTAAGGGGAAACACTGCTCAAGATACAGGCAGATTTACAAATGCAGTCTATAAGCACCTACATGGATGTATGAATCATGCCATCACTGGTAAACCAAGATTCACTCCTCCTAGGCAAGGACACCAGTCTGGTGGACCTCTGCAGTAAACAGGCTATACTACAGAAGTAGGACAGTGTTCCAGACAAACAGCGAATCCCATGAAGGGCAGACATCCGTGACCACTATTAGTATAACACGTAGGTCCCTCATGACATCATCCAAGGCTAACATCAGCAGGAGAATATGCAAGGGTTTAAAAGATAACCACAAAGCCTTCTTTGACTATGTCAAGGATCTAAGTGGTGACACACAGATTTGCAGTGTGCCGGTGAAATATAGCACAAAATATGCTGATCCTACTGATATCATCAAGATCCTTGCAGATACATTCAGTGCATACTTTACCCCCTAAAGAGCCCACAACACTACCCAAAAGGTACAGTATCCCACACATCAGAGACACACAGGTGGAAATGGCCTTCTCTAACAGCAGAACACAGCATCAATGGAGGCAGATGTTGTTCCAGACTGCATCTTGCAAACTGTACAAGACAACCTGAATCCTCCACCTAATTAAGCTTTCCAACCTCAGCCTCTTCACAGGCTACATGCCCATAAAATGGTGCGTGGCAATGGTTATTCCACTCCATCAAGGTGGAATCACAACTGACCATGGTAACTACCACCCCATAAGCCTGACTAGCCTGGTCTGCAATGGTATGGATCTCATCCTCATGGCACTCTTTAACAAAGACATTGGTAACCTCTGAACACGTGACCCAACCCAGGTCAGCTTGGTTGAGTGCAGTTCATGCCTACTAAACCTGTTTGATGTCTTACATACAGTCACCAAGACGTTAGACGATGGGGGAGGTGGTGCATACATATTACATGGACCTCACCAAGGCTTTTGACACCATGCCCCAGTCAGGTATTATTGATAAACACACCAGCCTGTACATACACCCATACATCACAGGTTGGGTTGCCAACAGGCTTACACACAGTACCCACATGATACGACTAGCAGTCTCCAGGTCCAACTCTTGACCAGTCATGACTGGTGTCCCACAGGACTCAGTCCTGGGAGCCCTACTGTTTGGCATATATTTCTCAGAGGTACAGGCAATCACAGGTGGATTATGGCAGACCTTGTTTGGCAATGACTGCGAACTGGGAGCCATGACTGGTAGTCCAGCTGACACAGACATCCCTCAAGGGGCCTCACAGAGAATGTCACAGGGTGTCAATGTCATGGCCTCCAGCCAAGTGCCACTAACTGCATGGTCATTCCATTGTGGAATATTAAGCACCCACATATTAACACATAAGTGGCAGCCACTTTAATACGGATGAGGTAATGGAGTATCTGGGGACTAAGGTAGATAGTGATCTCCCTTTTGACAATCATATCTCCACAGTAGTTAGAACATCCTTCTGTGTAGGCCATCTGATTACTAAAGGATTCCCATCTAGACATACTGGGGTTATAGTGCCCCTTTACTCATCACTCATCAGTCCCATCATAGGGTATTATATCCCATTTGGGATGTACCTCACAAGACACTTCTAACAGCTGGGAGGTCCACGAATGTACCTTGCCAAGGGGAATACTGGCTTCCAACATATGGCCTATGCAGCCAGACTGAATAAACTCCTGCTTTACTCAGTGGCATCTTGTTTACCCAGAGATGATCTTCACTGGCCAACACAGCCATGTCGAACTCAGACTTAATGGATATGCTCCACCTATGGGAATCCATGTCACAGTGAGCCACACACTGTAGTGAGCTGAACCTTGACACAACAATAACTGGAAGATGCTGGAGGGACAGATTCCTGTCACAGACACTCACCATACTTTGGAACAACATCCCTAACTACATTATACAGAGCCCCTCAGTAACACTCTGCAAGAGAAACCTCGAAGAGTGGATGGGGAACAGTAGATGCACCCTGGGGATCCCGCCATTGGCTCTACTCCACAGAGGGACAGTTAATGAATCAATGGGGTGGCAAAAGCTGACACATTTTGGCTGGGCTTATGAATGGCCTCTGGCAGTTGGCCAAGTAACTACCTGTGAATCTATACATACAGTATCTGCATATGCTGATAGCTTAATTTACTGTTCAGGTATTGACTTAAATTGGTCCAATGGCAGTTGTGTGTGCAATAGTTGAGGGCTGCCTATGTTGGATGCACAAAGTAGACTGCCTATACATGACAATTTACAGGTAGTCTTGTGTGTGTGCCTTCCATTTTTACTGTGTGTGCAGGTGGAGAATGGTGCCAGTCCCTAGGTGCCTACACTGTCAGTGTGTATGTGTGCTATATGTTCCTTCTTTGCCAAGGCATGGGCATACTGGGAATGCCTCCGTTTGCCTACTGGGGCTGGCTCAGGGCATTTGTGGTCTGAGTACCTCTGTGCCTGTGGGGCCCTTGGCAATGGTGGTGGGCTGTGAGGGCCTTCACCACTCTGTTCCTGCTGCAGCTGTTTCCGCAGGACCATATTGTGTAGCATGGCTCACACTATGAAGATGTGGGCACACATGCCTGGGGAGTACTGCAAGGCTCCACCAGATATGTCCATGCTATGGAACAGTGATTTCAGCATCCGAAACACACACTCTATGATGAATCTGGTTTGCGCGTGTGCCTCATTATGGCGTTCCTGCATGGGTGTGTGTGCATTTTTGATGGGAGTCATCATCCACGCTTCCAGTGCATAGCCAGCATCCCCCACCAGGTGGACATTTGGGATGTCCCCCCTGGCAAATAACTGATACAGCTGTGAGGCATGCCAGATGTGGGAGTTGTGATAGCTTCCAGGGCTGCCAGCACACACATTCATGATAATGCTCTGGGCATTGCACACAACCTGGCAGTTGATGGAGGGGTATCCTTTGAGGTTTATGTAGTGTCTACCCTGCTCACCAGGTGGTGACATGATGTGTATGTGTGTAGTCTATTGCACCCAGTACCTCCGGGTATTCTGCCACATGGTGGAAGAGATGCATATTGCTGGCCAACTCCTCCTGCGTTCAGGTGAAGTATATGTGCTCACTGGCATGTGGTAACATGGCATCCAGGAACTGGTGTAGTACACTGGATGCTGATGCCTGTGAGATCCCCATGATATCCCCAGTTAGTCTTTGAAAGGTACCTGTAGCTAGTATTCTCAGGCTTACACATACCTTTGTATCCACTGGGATGGGTTCCCCTCTGTTTGTTCTGGCTCTGAGGCGTGGCCTGCACAGCTCGACAAGCTGCTGTAGGATGTCCCTGTCCACCCTGTAATGCTCTACTATCTCCAGATCATGTAGCCTCTGGTAGGTTACCCTGGGTCTGAACACTCTCCTCCTCTTCTGGTGCCTGAGGTGGTTGTGTGCATCATCCTCCACACCACCTTCAGTCTTCAACACATGCTGGTGGATCAAAGCTATGGCAGCCCCTAACATGTACATACTAAAAATTCCCCATCTGTATACACCACTGGTGCAGAGTGTATGGGAATACACAAATGTGTGTGAGGTGCTTTCACACTTTATACTATTGTGCTATGGATGCTGCTGATGTCAATGGGCGTGTATGAGCTATTCCAGCTGCAGCGTGTCTTAATTATAGACTTTACAATGAGTACTGCAAGTGTGGTGCCTTTACTGTGGAGATCTACTTGCCTGCCTTGATTAATCTGTTGCCCTTTAATTCACTTTTAACTCTGGATCCCCTCCCATTATCAGGAATGGATCCATCTGCCATCTCTTGTTTTGTATTTTCCCTACCCAGTCATGGCAAAATGTGCCTCGTAGCTGATATACTGAAAATTGGCTTTGTTCTGCTTTGACACTTTACTGTTTTCTTTGCAGTACAGCCCCTCTCCTTTCCTGTTTTGCAGGTAGCTGCTTGCAGCCTTGTTAGCTGTTGTTAATGGCCCACTGTAGGCTCCTAGGTGTTAATTAATCATTTGTACTCTAATTTCACTGCTGCAGCATTTCCTTTTTTCCTATATCCTTCCTGTTTCAGCTGCAGTGCATGCCGCACAAACCCGTTTACCAGGTTTATGCACGTTTTCATCTCTGTTCGCATGCATACTCGGTTACCTTGTGTACTCTCAGCTAAGCATAGCTATGGCCAATTCAACACACCCCTATCCTGCAGCTTTGCCTAGCTAGGGGCAAACCGGTTTAGCAATGCTCCAATGTGCTTACAGCAATGGTGACACACCCCTCTCTTGATGACATCTTTATCTCAAGGGCACACCTTGGTGTTATAACGCTACGCTGTGTGGGGCATCCTTACACCAGCGGGGAATCTGCGATTCACTATTACTCCTCTCATTTGCATGGCATTGCCTACTAATTCCTAGCTACTGCTCATAACACTGTCACTGCCCCTTATGGTGGAGCATGCCTGCCATTGACTATTATGGGGAAACCATGATACGTGTTTCATTGCGGTTTTATTCTATATTTTTATATATTCCTTGTGATTCCCTTTGTGCACCACTGTTCTGCGCTTCCACGTCATGATAGTGCGACTATACATATATTAAATTTTAATTTTATATTTTGTACATTTTTTATGCCAATGGCTACATATTTAGCCATCGGCATATATTAACAATATAATACGTGTGTTTGGACGGCTGTAATGGCTCCGATTTTATGTTTGAAAAAATGTAAACTGTTTTCTACAGTTTACATTTCTACATGCTTACACTATGCCTGCACCACTTCTTGGATTGCTACATACCTTCATTTGCATGCTACACTGCTGCACATGGGGTAATTAGCATACAGGGCCCGGGAGTTGTGCGGGCGTAGCATATGAAGGTAGTGCACGTGGAAACAGCTCGTACTTGATTCGCTCGGTGGCCATATTTGGTGTTAGAACGCTACATCTGCACCTGGCGCAAGCTTCATGAATCCCGAGGAATGTATTTTGCAAACAAATTGTCTTATGTGTAACTCAGAAGCATTACAGAGGGGATATAATTATGTAAAATCAAGGCTTTGTGTAATAATAAAGTGAAATGAAGCACAGATACCAAAAAGAAAATAGAATTAAAAGAAATGCAAATAATTGTAGTCAATCAAGATGGCACCCAGTATGCAAAAACACACACTCTTATAAAATGTGTTTACAGAAATCAAAATGGCAATGCAGAACAAAAAATAAAATTGTTAAATTATGTGAAGGCAATAATTAGTTTAGCCAGACTTGGGGATTGTAAAGAATTCCACAACTCACATTAAGGGCTGCTCTAAAATAACTCAGGCTCCACAATGTGATTCAGAGACATGTTAGCTCCAATGAGGAATGTCCTCTATCTCAGCTAATTTGCATATGCCTGAATAGCCATTAACTATGTTTAGTGCAGATCAGCACTTTCCTATAGTAGGTAATAATGGTGATTATATCGTGTTAGTACAGGAACCACCTCCCCAAGTCACTCTCCCACACACAGAAATTATAGTAATACACACACACACGTGCACACACACACACACACACACACACACACACACACACACACACACACACACACACACACACACACACAAAATCACATACCTCATACCTGTCTCTATTATCAGAACATCCACAATGTTTGCTTTTTCCCTGATCTAGTAATTGCCAGATGATTATAGTCAGTCTTTTTAAAAATTTTCTGGACCTGTATATTATTGAACTAAACTGTTGTAGGCTACACACTCAAGTGTGATAGCCATTTCTGTGCATTTAAAGTGTTTGTTTTTATTGTATCTGCTTTATTTTCCTGAAAACAAAACAAAAAGAAAATATATGCGTCTTTTCCCACGTTTCTAAGCTAGTATAGCCCAGTTTTCAGGTTAGTGCTGAATTCAGGTCTGTGTTACAAGTTTTTGTGTTTGCCCATACCTTCCAGAAAAAAGAATACACTGTAGGGGTGAAGTGCCTCCACACAGCAACAAAAATAACTAAAAAGTAGAATGAAAGGCACACCACGACAGTTGAAGCAAACCTTAAGCAAGTTCTACATTTTTATTTGTCAGTAAGTGCTTTCACGTCTCATTTGACGCTTCTTCAGACTTTAAAATCAAACTCACAGAAATTCATTAAATAGTCTTAGTCAACTCATTCATTATCAGTGAGGACCAATAATATCACTGAATTAATTAACACAAATATCTATTCAAATTACACCTAAAATCTAAAAATATGTCTAAAATATAAAAATATGTATCTAAAAAACTTATATAAGTGTTGTGAATGTGTAAGTTTTTTAGATACATATTTTTAGATTTTAGACATATTTTTAGATTTTAGGTGTAATTTGAATAGATATTTGTGTTAATTAATTCAGTGATATCATTGGTCTTCACTGATAATGAATGAGTTGACTAAGACTATTTAATGAATTTCTGTGAGTTTGATTTTAAAGTCTGAAGAAGCGTCAAATGAGACGTGAAAGCGCTTACTGACAAATAAAGATTTAGAACTTGCTTAAGGTTTGCCCATACCTTACTTAGATAGAAGGAAGTTTCTCTGTTCACTGTGAAAGAGGGTGGTTTGAGCAGCCTATCTGTCCCTGGAGGAGTGGTTTCAGCTAAGAAATTGGTAGTTTATTGGCCATTTTGGGCTAATTTCTATCTCTTTCATTTCCCTGCTATAAAACGTGCATTTGCATGGTTTTGCACGCTGGGCAGCACTGGTTAGCTAGCGTATAACTATTCCCAGCTCCACAAAGTCTACTCTTTAATTTTTCCCTTGGAACTAGACAAACTTTCAACTTAAGCACTCAAATCATTCAGTTATCATCCCGGCACTTGCTCAAAACTCATAGCAAGCACTAATAAACCTTAACACTAGACTCCCCTATACTGTAGAGAAGGACAAGGCTTTCTATTCAACCTTACCAGCCAATCAGTAAAACAGTTCACTGTACCTATCCAGTCATGTCCAAAGGGCAGTTTCAGGTGTACTCTCCTGTCAAACTGGTGAATCTGGGCATTTTGAGGCAATGTTACAATTGCCTCATGTACACAGATTACCCACTCCTCCTTCCACCAAACACTAATACACGTGGAGATGCAATTATACAGCCAAACTGGAGGCTAAGATCTCTCAACCCAAGACTGGACCAGGCAGTCAAGAGGAAATGGGAATTACTTGCATCACACCACCAGTCTCACATAGACCTATGAAACCAGCACCGGCAAAAAATACACAGAAATACATGAAAACATACTCGGAGCCTCAAAATAAAAATCTGCAAAAGTAACAGAGACCTCCAAGGCAGGCATCCAAGCAACCTCCACCCCTCCAACACAAACCAAGAAGCACATACTTCACAAAACCAGTGTGCCATGCAATCACAGCCCTTAAGGCAAAGTAACATACCCAAAACACTAGTAATAGGTGACTCTATAGTCAGGCACACTGACATCCCACTCACTAGGCTGAACAAGGAAAAGGTTACTGTTAGCTGCCTGTCAGGTGCCAGGATCCGACACATAACACAAGCACTCAGGTCACTCTGGAACAAGTACAAATATGACTCTGTCATTGTCCACGTTGGTGTGAATGACCTGAGCCATACCTCCCAGGACTACATGAAAAGAGACATGGAGGAGCTCTCTGATCACGTTGCCCAGGCCGGTATGACCCTGACCCTGAGTAGCATCCTGCCCTCACCAAGAATGATACCACAGTAAAGAGGAAATAATTATCAATTTCAACAATTGCCTAAGCTTCTGGTGTCATTCAAGGGGGATCCAGTGTCTGTCAGCCAGGGATGACATGCTCAACAAACGCTGCTGCACTAGAGACAGCTTGCACCTGTCACCCTTAGGCTTTCGAATACTGGCCAAGGCTCTTGCCACCCCCATAGTGCCTTTTTTAGGCAAGGCTTTAAAGACAAACCCACCGCTGTAAACAGCACAAGTACCAAAAAACTGAGGGTAATGCTACTCAATGCCAGAAGTCTAAACCTCAAAATGCACGCACTCGAGGCACTCCTCAGTATGGAGAAAGTTGATATATGTGCAATGACAGAAACCAGGTTTAAGGTTCCAGAGAGCACCCCAGCACTACCAGGCTACAACTCATATCATACATTTTGGCCACAAAACCCGGACCGAAATTCAAAAGGCGGGGGAGTATCCATATTCATCAAGGATACCCACACCTCCAGGTTAGTGGCACAGCACGATGCTTCAGAGATCATCCATGTGCAACTAATAACGGGCAAAACTGCTATTCATATTATAGCTTGCTACAGATCACCCACCCTGTCCCAGGACCTCCACTCTGCATTCCTGGAAACACTGGGGAAAATAAAGGTCCTACCAAACACCCTGATATTGGGTGATTTTAATTACCCAAACATTAACTGGGAGAACTACTCTAGTACAAACTCCCTTGCCCAACATTTCCTAGAATTTAAAAACTCAAATGCCCTGGATCAACTGGTCAACACCCTCACCAGAGGTGACAACATACTGGACCTGATCATCACCAACATGGGTGACAGGTGTTCCACACTGGAGATCAACCCCTCGCTGGTTAGATCTGACCATAAACTAATCACTCTGGATATCCACATTCCGCCACCACCCCTGGTCAAAGAAACCACAATGAAAAACTTTTCAAAAACAAACTTCACATTACTTAAGACTGAAGTGGGAAGTTTAGAAGCCCCCATGCTAAAGGATAATGCTGTCCAAGCTGCAAAATCCTTTACTAATGCTCTCTAAAGGCACCTACAAGAATGCATGGATCATGCTAACCCAAACAAAACCAAGACTCACTCCTCCAAGAAAAAGAAACCAGTCTGGTGGGCCCCTGCCATAAACAAGCTATACAATAGAAGGAGGAAACTAGCACAGAAAAGAGTAAAATCCCAAGAAAGGAAGACATCCCTGATCAGTATCAGCAAGAAACTACATTCCCTCATAAAATCATCCAAGGCTAGCTTCGAAAGAAAAATTGCCATGGACTCCAAAGATAATCACAAGGCATTCTTTAGCTATGTCAAGAATCTAAGTGGCAATTCTCAGATCTGCTCAGAGTTAGGGCAAAATGGCACAAAATATACTGAACTGACCGATATAGCCAACATCCTGGCAGACAGGTTCAGTGCAAATTTCACCCCCCTCTCACCCCCAAAAGGGCCCATAACTATACCAAAAGAATGTAGTGCCCATGAAATCACAGACACTTAGGTTAAAACAGCTTTCTCCAAAGCCAAAAACACAGCATCAATGGGACCAGACGGTGTCCCAGCCTGTGTCCTACATGAGCTCAAAGATGAGCTAACCCCTCACCTAAACACACTGTTTAAACTCAGCCTGTCTACAGGCTACATCCCCACAGAGTGGTGCACAGCAATGGTTATTCCACTTCACAAAGGTGGAGGCACAACGGACCCTGAGAACTATCGCTCTATAAGACTGACTAGCTTGGTCTGCAAAGCTATGGAGCACATAATGATGGAGCTCATTAACAGAGACATTGGGAACCTCCAAACACTAGACCCTACCCAGTTCAGCTTTGTTAAGGGCAGATCATGCCTCCTAAAACTGATGGACTACTTTGAGACAGTTACAAAGGCTATAGATGAGGGAAAGATGGTTCACACAGCCTACCTAGACCTCACAAAGGCCTTCAATAACATTCCCCACTCAGGTAATATAGACAAGCTCACCAACCTGAACATAAACCCCTACGTCATGAGATGGGTTTTCAGTTGGCTCACAGACAAAACCCACATGGTAAGAGTTGCAGGAGCTAAGTCTGACTCTAAACTGGCTACAAGTGGTGTTTCCCAGGGCTCAGTCCTAGGACCCCTCCTGTTTGGCATATACTTCTCAGAGGTACAGGCAAGCACATGAGGACTATGGCTGACCAAGTTCACAGATGATTGCAAACTAGGGGCTATAATTTACTCTCCGGCTGACACAGACATCCTCCAAAAGGGTATCACAGAGACAGATATCTGGTGTCAAAACCATGGCCTCAAGCTAAATGCCAAGAAGTGCATAGTCATCCCCTTTTGGAAAAAACAAAGTACCCACAAGCTACCACATAGGTGGTAGCCCCCTAAATATGGAAGACGTAATAAGGGATCTGGGGACCCAAGTAGATAGTAACCTCTCCTTTGATAATCACATTGCCAGAGTGGTTAGAAAATCCTTCTATGTGGCCCACC